>NW_011957917.1:0-1492 GCF_000949405.1 Vollenhovia emeryi | reverse complement strand
TCTTTCAAAAATAGGAAATACTTATTTTTCCGTTTTCCGATCCACCCACAATTTCTCGGGATATTCAACCGTTCCGGGACTTTTAGACAACCCTGTATATGAAAACTATTAGAATTAATGCACA
The DNA here is from genome assembly GCF_000949405.1 of Vollenhovia emeryi. Classification (NCBI taxonomy): domain Eukaryota; kingdom Metazoa; phylum Arthropoda; class Insecta; order Hymenoptera; family Formicidae; genus Vollenhovia; species Vollenhovia emeryi. The sequence continues at coordinate 1,368 of NW_011957917.1, read as the reverse complement.
AATAACACCAGTATTAATATTCAAAGTTATATCTTCGAATCTTACTAAACTCCTGGATATTAAGAGCTACATTGTTCTTTAATTATAAATACTCGATTATTCAATGATTGAGGAAACATACAATTGTTCTATTACTGAGATATTATACATTTTTAATTCTTTCACACCGCTTCTGTGCAATTAATTAATTAGCTAAAGCGATTCGATAGTTCTTAGTTATGCGATAAGCGTAATCAAAAATTAATACTTAATAATTAGTGTAAAGAGAATTTAAAATGTATGATATTTAAGTAATAGAGTAATTGCATGTTTTCTTAATAATCGAATAATCGAGTATACTTTACTAGAGCAATATAACTGCTAACAACCCAGCATTTTAATGAGATGCCATGAAAAATAATATTATATAGCTCTTAATATTAGCATGGATGTTATTTATGCAGTAATGTACGTTAATTCTAATATGAATGAATAAATGAATGAAAGAGTTATATAATATTATTTTTAATAGCATCACATTAAAATGCTGGGTTTGTTAGCGGTTATATTTATATATTTATTCATTCATTATTTCATATTTATTCATTTATTAAATATTCATTTATTCAATATTCATTTATTTATTCATTCATACAATTTTTTAAACTGCACCTGTTTTAATAAATTTGCTCATGTATGTAAGCGAAAAAATTAAATTAGTGAAATAATACGAATTAATATCAATTCAATTATTAGAACGGATTGGTACGTGTTGACGTTTAGACGTAATTATTTTAATGGCGCAAAGCAATCGCGCGAACGATCACTCTATCTAATGATAATACTTAATTTTCCATTTAATTATCTGCGTTACTTTTACATTAGAATTTTCGATTATTATTAATGTTTACGCAGAATACATAAATCAAATCTCTCGTTGAACATTTTGCGTGGTGATATAATTACATTTTTTTACGTATATTAATATAATATTATAAAAATACAAAAACTGAGATTGCAACTATCGGAAAATTTATGCTAAAAAATTAGTGATGATACAATGTCTATGTTACAAATCTTATTTGTAATTTAATTGACTAATTTAACCGCCCATTTTACTGGAAATGGATAATATTTAATATACATTTCTTTTAATAATAAGATTTTTTCAAGCTGCAGTAGAAAATACAACTAAATTTTATATATTAAATGTTACATACAAGTATATTCAATATTAAAATGCTTAAGAGTCGACTGTAATATATTAATCGTTAATTAATTAGATGTAAATCTAGATATCTACACTAGCGATTTACTTTTAATAGTATTGAGCAATATTATTTTTCTTAATATTTCAAGGCAGCGTCTCGTTTCTACTAACAAGGGGAA
>NW_011957916.1:0-1492 GCF_000949405.1 Vollenhovia emeryi | reverse complement strand
TGACTAACGCGCGGTCGCCACGTCGCGGTAGTATGTGGTACTAATGCTATCTATTCAGGAGGGAATCAGGCGTACCGGATCAGGCACATGTCTATATTCCGCGTATATCCCATGCATATACGAGAAATAACGTACTACTAAGATATTATACGAATGTTCTCAGTTTATCCTGTATTATCCCAGAACATTCAGTATGAGTACAGAATATTCGAATGATATCATGTGCTGTGTGGGAGGCAACCCATTCTTCTATAGTTTTCAACCATTTCAGACACTATTTCTTTGTACATTGGACTTTTGTAATTACCTAGGAAATTTTCGACGACGTTTTTGAACTCAACCAAGCAGCTTTCTCTGCATCATTCATCGTAGTAACAAAAGTTTCATCCCTCATCAGCGTTCTGATGTGAGGTCCATCATAGATTCTTTCTTTTAATTTTGCGTCGGAGATGTTCGTAAACTTTCTTTGAAGATATTAGAAGCATTTACCCTTTTTATCTAGAGCCTTAACCAATTGTTTGATTAGACCTAGTTTAATGTGAAGAGGTGGAAGTAGAACTTTTGAAGGATTAACTAAGGGGTCGTTTAGAACGTTCATATGCCCAGGTTTTAGGGATGCTTTGAGAGTAAAAGAGTCCGGTATCACAAGCAGAGATAGTGATTGAAATGTTTTTGCAGCTCTAATAGACCGTTTTGCTAGGTGAAGAAAAAACTTATACTCTACTTAAAGTAAAAAATTCAATCGTTTTTTAGCAGACTCTTGATTGATCAAGAATTTTATAATAGAACTTTATAAATCAAGACAATAGCTCAAGAAGCAGTCGGGGGGGGGGGGGATTTTAATGCATTTTTTTAGTTTAGGGAGGATTTGAGACCTGATGGAGCATTTCTGACCACGGATTCGTATTCAGCGGGTCAAAATACTAAAAAAAACATGTTCATATTATTTTAGTTCCGCAGACCGAGGGGTGGGTACGTCTAACAAAAGTGCCCGTTTCGTGAAATTATGAGTTTTTTTAGGTTAGGGCGTTAAAGCTAGTAATTCTTCAATTCTGACCTCAGATTCAGATTCAGCGGGTCAAAATACACAAGAATACACTGGTCTGGTCTTAGGGCCAGACAACTTTTTTTATTTTGTGGGGCTGTGTTATGATTTGTTAATACAACACACGAGCAAAAGAGACACTCTCTATAATTGTCTAATTTGTAATTTGTTTTTTGTTATGCTAGTATACACCTAAGACAACTTTTCCGCGGTATAGCAAATCGAAAATATAACTTTGAAATTTTTCGATCCACCCTATTGTGCATCTTCCATTTACAATGTATTATTAATTTTTACTCCTAATAGCGTTGTCAAATTTGGCAGCCTCACTTGGCAGGAAATTGTTCTTCAGCTGTTTACATTCTGTAAACAAATAGTTGGCCGGGAAGTTGGAACAAAAAATTAATTCAAAAAAAGAATCGGTCTACAATTACAAAGAAGACACAG
>NW_011957915.1:0-1492 GCF_000949405.1 Vollenhovia emeryi | reverse complement strand
AATACATTTGTATATGAGCCGCGAAAACTACAGAAAGTAATATAACTCATTGTGTGAAGGAAAGTGATACCACACAACTTACAGAGAGTAACCAATACAAGAAAAGACGTTAAATATGTAAACCACATAAAATCTTAATATTTCTTTCATATATTTCACTTAAAAAATCATTATTTGTCGTTAGAATCTTAGAGAATGTACACAACTCAAAAATCTATAATCCAAAATACGAAATAATTTAGTTTTTATCTCTGTCGTTTTCAGCGGTTCATATCACGTTTGTTTTATTTCAGACAAATAAACAAAGAACTGTTCTCTGTATATACATATAACAATCAATACCTTTAGAGTGTGAAGTAAAAAAATTTTTTAATTTTGGCTCTGACATAATTATTAAATTAACATACAGGGTATTCCATTTAAAATAACGTTTCGGATTTGTAAGTTTGCAGGGAGCGGGCGTAGAGAAAAATGTTTCAGGCAAAAGTTGTATGGTTTCAAGGGGGACATAAGATGGTGTCATTAAGGGGATGCTGGAGTGATTCTGCACTTTCGCACCTTTTGAACTTAAAACTGTCTGTTTCGTGGAAGGATTTGTGTAATACACAAATTAAATGCCACGTGTACAGATGATCGAAAGCAGCTTGCTATTCCGGTTAAATTAACGAACAATATGACATCACTGAAACTAAGTTTGTAAGTCTAATAAAAAATAATAGTGAGCAACACACATATTACATGTACTGATTGTATGTGTTGCTCACTATTATTTCTTATTAGACTTACAAACTTAGTTTCAGTGATGCCATATTGTTCTTTCATTTGGCCGGAATAGCGAGCCGCTTTCGATCTGTACACGTAAGCCATTTAATTTGTATATTACACAAATGTTTCCGCGAACTGACAGTTTTTAGGTTAGAAAGGTGCAAAAGTGCAGAATCACTCCAGCATCCCCTTAATTTGACCTTGAATAGTTGCTTGATGGTCACGTGAAGGTCACCTTCAATTTTTTACATGGAACCCTTCATTGTTTATTATACTATCTTAGTGTGTGTGTGTGTGTGTACTAATTAATATGAACAATTTTTATCTAAAACATTTTTTTATTTGCCTAATACCTTTTGAGATATTCAAGAGAAGATTTATAACTTTTTGAATGTTCAGCTTATGATATCTCGATAACTGTTTGTCGGAGGGAAAAGTAGTACAGGACATTTTTATTTGATTTGGTCTCAGGAATATGTTGTTGCAATAGTGTTTCAATTATTGAAAATTTTTGTGTATTGTAACCATATATGTAATACTTCTATATTGCTAGCAACGCCAATTTTCGGTGGTGGGGGGCGCGAAATCAAAGCTAGACAGACGATGAGACAGACAATGCAATATACATGCGGAATAGTCGTCCAAGTCCTTTGTGCGCAGGCCCTGGCCGCGTCTGGTCGCATCCAGGGCCTGCGCACAAAGGACTTGGACGACTATTCCGCATGTA
>NW_011957914.1:0-1492 GCF_000949405.1 Vollenhovia emeryi | reverse complement strand
CGAATTAGCAGATACAAGACGGTGTTTGAGAAGGGTTATACACCAAATTGGACCACCGAGGTGTTTAAAATCGTTACAGTACAGCGCACCAATCCCGTAACGTATCTACTCGAGGATTATCGTGGAGAACTCGTCGCTGGAGCATTCTACGAGTATGAGTTGCATCGCGCGACTTATCCGGATGTGTATCTCGTAGAAAAAGTGCTGCGCTGGAAGGGTGACAAGGTTTATGTGAAATGGTTGGGATTCGCTGAATCGCATAACTCGTGGATAGACAAGAACAATATGCTTTAATTTTTAAAGAATGTATTTATTCTATTAAACATGTATAAGAATATATTAAAGGCATATATACATATACAGATGCATAATTTATTTTACATGTGAATAAACATACTTGTAATAGTTACTATTCTATAATGTACAATAATACTGTGAATATATTATAGAGGTATCTGGTAATGTCCCCATGGTAATGTGTCACTCGAGTCAGACATGACGTATCGTTTGTCGTCGTATGGACTCAGAGCGATTTTCGTTTCGGATATAGTGTAAACTTGATGCAGTTTAGATCGAATACACGACTGCTGACGCGTCATCTCGATCTCGTCTCGCAGACAATGTGTGTAATCATCAAAAGATATTGTTCACGCTACTACATTACTTTTGACACCTTTCGCCTTCCTCGTATCCTTCTTACCATCGACTCGCAACGCATACATTTTCGCTCTGAGTCCCACGAATTCCATCATGATCGCGCCATTGTTTTCGTCCTTCATTAGACCGGGCACTTTCTTATTTATAAGCGGTATGCCATACGCGTTGTCAACCGGATAATCACTCGTGTCGAATCTGTGTATATCGCGTTTCACAGTCTCATATACATCCTCGCACTTGACGTGGTATATGAGACTGTCGGTATCGGTATACATGATTCTACACTTGTCACTGTACAGGGGCAGCATGTATTCGTGGTGAAATTCATACAAGCAGATCTTGGATATGTCGAGGATGCACATACCCACGTAGATTGGCTTGTTGAATTTCACTTCGAGTTTTCGCAATTCCATGGCGATTAAATTTTCTGAAAAGATGCTGCGACTATGAAAATTTGCTTTCGAAATCATTGCCTCCGCACCGTAACGACCATCCCACTTTGTTAGAAGTTTAACGTCGACATGATTTCGCACGTTTTCTATTGTTTTACCGAATACCGCGTTGTTCATTAATTTGTATAAATTTTTTTCAAAATCGTTTTTGGCTAACGTTCTAAATTGTGTGTTGAGTTCAATATATTTGCGGAGCCATGGAGATTGCGAAAACTCCAATACACGGTGTATCTTTGACACGCGAAGCCCATGACGCGTGCACTGTTGCAGGTTGCGATAGTGTATGACGTAACGCTTTTTATCATACACTGTCGCGAGAAGTTTATCCTGCCGCTTGCCGGGTGGTTTATCGCGCTTTGGACAGAACGGTAGGTCAATGTGCG
>NW_011957913.1:0-1491 GCF_000949405.1 Vollenhovia emeryi | reverse complement strand
ACACACACACATTTAAAATGTATGCGTGGAGACAGTATGTTCCGCCCCCCCAACGGGGGGCTCCACTTCGTTATAAATAACCTTACCGACCCTATGTCAGAGGTGTGTAGTGGATCTTCGCTTCACGTGGAAAGTTGCAAACCCATCTGGAACAGTACAATGTTGGAAGTACATGCGTTTTCTACCTACATATAAGTCACTCCCCTCCACCAAATGTAGATGGAAAAATGTATGCGTGAAGACAGTGTGTTCCTCCGCCCCTTAGGGGGGCTCCACTTCTTTAATAATAACTGGGTATGTTATGGTCTACATAAAGTAGCCTTGGGCTAAATATTGTTAGATTACATTTAATAATTGAAAATTATGTATTAACATTTTAACTTCTGAAGAACATTCGCAAAATACAAAATTCATAATTGGAAATCAATTATTTTCATAAAGAATTGTTGGAGTGTTCCCCACACGGCCTAAAATAGGGCGATAAGATTCTGCTCCTGGCAGTACGAGGCTCCGCGGGAAATCGCGAGTATTTTCCACATTTCGGTTTGTGAAAATATAAACTGGCCCGATGAAATCAGGCCCTGAGTGTCTCCTATATCCTCTCGATCCTGTTCGTTCAAAATTTCCCCTTCCTCTCCATCCTCTTCCTCTGCATTGACATCGACTACATCCTCTTCCTCTCCATCCAGGTCCGCTCCAGTAACCTCCTCTCCATTGACCTCCTCTCCAGCTTCCTCTACTAGATTCATCTCCTCTAGATTCTCCACCTCTCCATCCTCCTGATCTCCATCTTCCTCCTCTATAAGATTCTGTTCCTCTCCAACATCTTATCATACGCGCTCTTGACGAATATCTAATCAATTCATGCAAATTATTAAAAAAATATGTATTTTTAATTGTATGTATTAATATTATATTACATACTTCTTGGTTCGTTCTTTACGACCATGTCTGTTGACTTGATCCTCTTCTGAGCTTATTTCGATTTCAGTATTTCGATCTTCGTTCAAATCTTGTACACCTCTTTGTTTTCGTCGAGCTTCTCTACGACGCACAGTGGGGCAAAGTAGCACGTTTTCGTTCAAAACAACTTTTAGCCAAAAGTATACAACCGATTGTAATGATTTTGGTCTTAAATTAAAGCTTATGAAATTCCTCAGAGATCTGTCATGGCCGATTTTTAATAAACGTTTTTCCTTTTTTTTATTTACATGTAAATATGAGAAAATGGAAATGTTCGTTGTTTTAAGATCGCGATATTCATTTAAACTTTGAAAAATCACATGGAATTTTAAACAATTTACTACAAATTGATATTTGACTTAAATTTACGAAAAGAAGTTTTATACAGGGTGTCAGATTCGATATGGACGACCCCAAAGATTATAGTAGATTGGGTTAAACTGAGAAGGAAAGTTATATAAAATTTTACAAAATCGTAATTATTATCGCCTAATTCAGAAAAACGTCTGCGCCAATAAGTGCACGGAG
>NW_011957912.1:0-1491 GCF_000949405.1 Vollenhovia emeryi | reverse complement strand
GTTAAATCGCCTGCTCCGGAGGGCCTTTTATACCCCCCGGACGGAGGCGCGCGGGGTGAGGCGGCGGGGGCGGGCGCGGCGTTGCCGGTTGCCGTCAACGCGTGGCAACCGCGCATTATCGATTTTCTCTGGCTGGCTTCGACGCGGCAACCGCGCGTTATCGATTTTCTCGCCGGCTGACTCCGACGTGGCAACCGCGCGTTATCGATTTTCCCCGGCTGGCTCTATTTCCTTCTCTCTCGCTCGAGGAATTCGGGTTTTTTCTACGCGGCCGCACCTCCCCGGTCGCCCTCGTTACACCCCCCCCCTTCTTTCGGAGAGCGGAATTTCCGGATTTCCGCTCTTCGAAATTCTATCTACTTACTACTTACAATCTTACAGCTGGCGTTTCGACCAATGGCGTATCGTGCCAGTCGCCGGGTCGAGTCGGAGCGCGTACTTTACTTTGCCGATCCGGGTGCGCCAGCGTTTAACGCCGATGGGCACCCGGATCAGGCATCCGTCGATCAGGACGTCCTTCTCTTCCCTCGGTGCCGCGGGCTTTATAAAAAAGGGGTCGCGAGGCATTCGCGGCGGTGCTCCTCCCCCGGCGGTGGAAACGGCGCTGGTCCCTGCGCGAGCCGGGGCTGGTATGGGCTCGGGGGCGGCAGGGATTGCCATCGCGTGCGGAACGGCCGCGACGATCGGCTCCTGGAGGGCCAGGGCGAGGGGCGGAACGGCCGGCGCGGCGGCCCCGGCTGCGGAAACGGCGGAAACGCTCTCCCCTCTCGGGACCCTCACCAGCCGGATGGTATGCCGCGGCAGGATCTCGTGGCGGCGGATGGTCGGTCCTGTGGTGGAGGAAACGGTGGGGCTCGGCGGCACGTTCTCCTCGTCACTCAGCTGTACCACCGGGATGTCCTCCGGCGGTCGTCGCGGTCCCGCTAGTCCGTGACGGATCATCCCGGGGGTGTTGCGGATACGGCGCGCGACGACTCTTCGCCACAATTCCCCCGCGTCGGCCTTCCTGGGCCCGGAGCCCGACGGTCGGTTCGGCGTTATCCCGACCAGCGGTGGTCGGGCGGGCGGCACTACCTTCCGCGGTACGGTCGGCGTTCGCGAGGTCGGATCCGTCATCTCGGAAAGTCGGAGCAAGACNGACTTTTCTTCGCCCGGTCCGCGAAAACTTATCGGAGCGCGTGGGTGGCGGAGAGGGGGAAGAGCGGTCAACGGTCGGCGACTTCGCGGAAATACAGGCTTCATGCGAAGTTCGGAGAAGTACAGGTGTCGCGGAAAATTCGCGGAAGTACAGTCTTCTACAGTAGTGCAAACGGAATATAAGTCCGGCAGTAGTTTAAGCGGAGTACCGGTCCTAGCAGTAGTTTAGCGAAATGCAGGTCCCGGCAGTAGTTTTAAGTGACGGACGGGCCCGTCAGGGGCTTATCGCTTTCAAGTCGCGTATGTGTACGCGCGGCACGGCTCTTCCGCCGTCGGTGGCTTTTAGGTCGAAAA
>NW_011957911.1:0-1491 GCF_000949405.1 Vollenhovia emeryi | reverse complement strand
TTGAGTCCGATCCTTATATATATATATGAAATTACTCGGGAAGACATCCCCAACAACATATTTAAAAATCAAGCGAATCGGAGAGGAAGTCGCTTTTATGCACAATTACCACATGTTCTCATTGGCATTTTTTTCTGAAGATTCCAATATTCGGTCTTCGTCAATCACAATGTCTGAATCGCTGATATCATATGTATCAATTGACTGAAGTGCTTCTTTCACCATGTCTATATTTATAGGAGTTATTAATTGGGAAACACTACTTGTCATTTCATCATTTTTATTGACTGTACTCGTGCTCAACTCCTTCGTGATATATGATATTTTATTCTCTTTTTCCTTGTCACATTCAAATAAATTCGGCACAGTACATGATTTTGATTATGTCATATTCGAGTAAGTTCTAATTAAAATAAAAAAAATTCTTTTTAAAATTATTTTTATTATTTTTACGATTCGTTACTTTTCGAGTAACTGTAACTGTAACGCGTTACTTTTCAGAATTGGTAACTTGTAACTGTAACTAGTTACATTGTTAGCGAAAAAACTGTAACTATAACTTATAGTTACTTTTATAAAGTAACTTTCCCAACCCTGAATATTTCTTATGTGATATTTTATATACATTTTCTAATTCTTCCGTTTTTCTCTCTGCGTATGTGTGTATACCTACACTTTAAAGAAACAGAGAGAAAAACAAACTTACTTTCTTGGCTCAATATGATCTACTAAGAAGAGCAGATCTGAATAATAATCCCATGTGGGTTTATATTGAATACTACAATCTGTAGCACCAGCTCCGGACTTGGGTTGCGTACTTATAATCTTCCTCCTTTCTTTACAAAAAATATCTCTCAAAGATTTAAATTTCCTTGCTGCTTCTTCTCCTGAATAAAAAAACGCAACATGAAATAAATTACTGTTAAAATTAAGATCACACCGGGATTAACAACCTAAGATTAAGTGAATTCTAGCAATGCCTCGGAAGCTCTACGTCTCGAAATAAAATAAATTCAAATTATTACAATAAATATTTATTATTATAAAATTATTAAAAAATTATTATAAAATATTATAAATTTTCTTACCAGGACAAGGAGGACGAAAAGTTTTCCCCAACTCTGTCCATGCCAAATTTTTTTGGTCTTGGTTTTTATACAGGGTGTACCGCAACTCGTGACCGAAATTTTAATAGCGTATTTCTGAGCAAAAAGTAAGACGAAAATCCTAATACGAAAATGTCGAGGCTATAATACTTTTCAAATGGGAAGCATTTATAATAGACAAATCAGGTAGTCTAAAGTTCGCGCGTTCAGGGACGGTACATTGCACAGTGATAAAGGTACTCTTGCATCTTTGCCGATATACCTAAAAAAATTTTAATAATTATATGTACAATGATGCTGATGTTATTGATTGAGTCATATTTAAACATGAAAAAATAAAAAAAAATAAATTAAAAATAATAAATATGAGAAGTTGTCAACTTAG
>NW_011957910.1:0-1491 GCF_000949405.1 Vollenhovia emeryi | reverse complement strand
CAACAAATTCGCCCTGGTTTCTCCTGTTAAACTTTTGATTAAATAATAGGATACTGGGATTTTAAAGTGTCCGTTTAAACATGCAAGCATTATTACCATGCGTAATTCGCTTCTTCTGAGTCATCGTTATTAAAACCTAGATCAACATTACCATGGAACTTTTTGCCATCCCATTCAATACCTTTTTTTTATTGACATTTCGTCAACTTGGAGCCCAAACTGTAAAATAATACCTTTGGCATCGTTTTCTAATATCATATTTTTTACATTTTCTAAAATTAATTTATTTACACCAGGGCTAAAATCTATTTTAGAAAACCATTTCCGAATTGTTTGTGGATGCGGTAGAGATTTCAGAAAAATATTTCTTACATAAGTATATGCACTTGTAGAATAAAAAAGTAAGGTACATGCAAATTCTTTTAAAGCAGGAGGATATGCAAGTTTTTTCTTAGAGGTTATAGGTTTTTTCTTAGAGGTTATAATATTTTTAATTATTTCAGTTAATGCAGGACAGGTGGATAACTGAAAATAAAGGAGAAATCAAGACAATGTAATTTGTTTCTTGGTATTTTTAATTAAATACAGCAAAAACTTACATAAATAAAACACTTAATTAAGTTGGAGGAAGCTAAGTCTGTATTACATAATTAAATGATCTATTACATTATTTTTGTAAATTATTCATTATTATTCATCTCTATAATAACATGATAGCATAATATAATATTCAGATTTGCCAATACAGTAAGAGAAACTAATTACAATACTTACTTCTAATGAAGTGCAAGCTTCATTTGAAAGTGTGCCATTCTGTTTTAAATGGTCAAGTAATGATTTTAATGATTTAACTTTTCGATTTAAGCGTTGTATTTTTTGTTTGAAATTTTTTGCTTTTTTTGTCTATTGCAAAAAATTTTTTACAATATTCCAACTCACATTAGAAGTAAAATCATGTCTTTGTAAATCTCCTATATAGCGAGCATTACAACAACGTTTTGCACCTGTAAGGGGCTGCTGCGCTACCCTGTATAAATAAGAAACCACAATATTTTATGAAATAAATTTTATGAAATAAAATATTGGTAAAATATGATATTAATATTACAACTTATATTAAATACAAAAGTGTGCCATAATAATATTGCCTTTTCAAGGTTGGTGCTTTGGTGACTTTGTCACTGTCTATATTGTTTCTATTCTTATATTCCTCACAATCTTCAAAACTAGTTTGTAATGAATTGTCTGATGCAGTATTATTAACGATGTTTATGTTTGGAGTGGCTTGTGAAACTTTATCATTATTTTTATTTGTTTGTTCACTATTAACTTGTACACTGTGAAAAATAATGCATAAGAACAGTATTAAAGTTTATTTTAATTAATAAAGCTAAAGCAATGGTAATCACATATGTTAACATTTCTCCCTTCTTGAAATGTTATTAAAAAATTCATTGTTAAAGAAAAATAATGGTAATTATTTAGATTAAC
>NW_011957909.1:0-1491 GCF_000949405.1 Vollenhovia emeryi | reverse complement strand
TGAGCAGGGCCTACTCGGGAGTACCTGAATGGGGCCTAGACATAAATGGGGAAAAACTGTCTACGGCCTTCACAGGCCCCTTTTTAACGTGCTACCCGGGATACTTCAAGATATGGGACTAATCGACTTACATGCCTCTTTTAGAAGTGGATTCCAAAGTAGTAATTAGAGATACCGATAATACGCGTTTTTAACTAAAATACCTATAATTTAAAATGTTATTGCGCAATACAAAAATGCCTAATCTAAAATTGTTACGTTTTAACTTGCAGTTCAGCGTGTAACGTTAGCTCAAGTACGTCCTCACGAAAGACCACAAAATAATAAAACACAAAATTCAGTTTATATTATAATTTTGTGTATATCTACTATAAATAATGAAGATCAATTATAATCATCTACCTGTGAAAGTGCATTATTTTTTCTTTATGGCGAGTAAGTAATTATTAAATATATGGCATCTCATAACATGCGTTATGTTAAGTCACTTAATTTTAAGATACTTGTGTGATAATCACAAAAAACATACCAAATAAATCACATATTTCCCATAATTTAAATGATATCAAATATCCGTGAATATAGTTACAATCATTTTTCTTATTTTAGCTATGGGTGCTATTACACTACATGTACCAGTTTACGGCAGGCAACTTGGTATTTCGCCATTAATTATGGGTAGCATCATCGCGCTTTTGCCTATTGCAAATTTGATCGGTAAATTAATAGTCGGCTACGCCGCGGATTATTTTCTCGCATGGAGGAAAAGGATATTTATGACACAGTTCACCGTGACGACTATGTCTTTTATTTTAATGTATTTTTTGCCGGCTCTACCTGGTCCGATACTACATGACCACACGTTTCAAAATGTCTCTTGCGAGTCTTTACCGCCTTGCGACATGGATTATGTAAGTTTTCGTATTGTTGTAACTGTAAATTTTCTTGATGAGGCAATAATAACAGATTTTCTTGTGAAAAATCTCATTCCCACGAAATCAAACATCCACTATGTACCAATAAATGTATACATATACTAAACGTGTTCTATATATCATCGTTAGCATACAAGTGCTTTAAAATTTCGAAAGCCTCTAAACAGTAAATCTTCAACAATGCCGGAAATGATATCAAACATACACTGGTCAAAAAAATTAACGCAACAAGAAATTTATATCAAAATTTGGCGAATTTCAAATAAGCGTAACTTCGCGAAAACTGGTCGAATTGAAAAGTTTTTTTTTCATTTTATAGGGCAAAGCCTCTGCTTTAAGAAGCTCTTATTGGAATTTGCATTCACTCTTCCCATTTCCCGGAACTTTCTCAAAATCATGACCATGGTTTTTCTCTAAAAAAATGGCACACTTTGACGCACTGTGCGGAGTATAGTAATTTTTCTTCGCCAGTTCTGCTTACGGTATCAAAAAGTGTATACTTTTCTCTTCAATTTAAAAAAAAGAAAAGAAGTTCCTACGATTTTTTTTCGCCAAA
>NW_011957908.1:0-1490 GCF_000949405.1 Vollenhovia emeryi | reverse complement strand
GAACTACTCACTTGCCGAAAACGTATTGAATCTAGTACGCGCGAGGCAGCCCCTTATATACCCCGTTCGCGCTCCCCACCTTTTTCCACGCGCGAGTAGATCGCGCCGCCTGGTGGCGGGTAGTCCAACTAAAGCGCGACACGCCTCCCCGAAACCTATGGCCCCCGACGAGCCGCTCTACCGAACGAGATCGCGCCGCGCGCACACACAGTCTTATGGAGGAGAAGCGAACTACTCACTTGCCGAAAACGTAATGAATCTAGTACGCGCGAGGCAGCTCCTTATATACCCCGTTCGCGCCCCCCACCTTTTTCCACACGCGAGTACGATCGCGCCGCCTGGCGTCCGGGTCGTCCGACACTCGCGTGTGAAAAACGATGTGGGGAAGGGAGGATTTAAAGAATTTAAACGCGATACCGTTGTAATATATTTATTCAAAGCGTTACGATACACACGTTGTACAGGTCGGAGAAACTACAGTCCCCGCGGGCGGTGGTTCGTCGGCGGCTGGTACCTCGGCGGCGGCCTGTCCTCGTTGTCGTCCTCCCGCTCCTCCTCGTCTTCGTCTATCACGAGCTCGGCCGTCGACGGGTCACAGCTGTCGCCGTGCAACGCCTCGCGGCTGTCCTGCGACAGCGGCACCACTTGGCTGCTGCTACCGCTACTCGGTCCCGCTTCGTCACAATCGCGCCGCGGGAGTGGCATTGGCACGGTCCTCGAAGGTCCCGCCACCGCCGCCGCCGCCGGCGACGTCGAGGCCTCTGCTGGATCGAGTCTGAAACGATCGATCGAATCGAGTCAATGGTAAGTCGCGCGCGCGTGCGCAGAGCGCGGGGAAAAATCGACGTCGTCTTACCGTCGTTTCTTCATCGGCGGCTCGTAGTCCTCCTCCTTCTCCTCCTTCTCCTCCTCCTCCTCCTCCTCCTCCTCCTCCTCCTCCTCCTCCTCCTCCTCCTCCTCCCCCTCGAACAGGAAATCGGGGATTTCGATGCTCGACTCGGTGTCCAAAGGCGTCTCCGGGAGCGGGTACGACGAAGGTGACAGTAGCAGCGATAGCGATGGCACAAATATGATGACGGTGCTGGCGAGGGAACTACTACTCCCGTTGCCGTTGTTGCTGCCGTCGCCGCCGCCTGCCTCCTCGCCTACCTCGTCGACAGGACGGTGGTGGTTGTCGTCCTCGGACATCTCTTCTATCCAACTTGCCGAAAGCCTATTGAATCTAGCACGCGCGAGGCAGCTCCTTATATACCCGTGGCGGCCCCCACTCCTTGTTCCACGCGCGCGTACGATCGCCGCGGAGCGGCGGGTCGTCGAACTCGCGTGTGATAAAGGGTGGGGAACGGGGTAGCGGTGGTAGCGTTAGCGGTGGCGGTGGCGGTCGCGGTGGTATTGGTCGTCGTCGTCGTCCCACCGGCGGTCATTTCCCGTTGTACGCCTTCTTTCGGCGAGGAATCTGTCTGTCTGTCTGTCTCTCTCTCTCTCTCTCT
>NW_011957907.1:0-1490 GCF_000949405.1 Vollenhovia emeryi | reverse complement strand
TAAGACCCGTGGACTTTGCATTGCAATATCTCTACTTATGGGGCACGTAGAAGAAAAGTAAAAACACTTTTATTATGCAAATCGTACCCAAGCTATCGATTAAGAGTAGTCTCAACTTCGTCGGATCAGCCGTTGTTGAGATCCGAGTCAGTGAGGGGATGCTGAAGTGATTCTGCACTTTTGGAATTTGCTCCTAGAACTGTCAATTCGTGAACACATTTGTATAATATACAAATTATATGGGTTTTGTGTACGAACCGACAATGTTCCACTAATCGGACTAAATTAGAAAACAGGATGGTATCATTGTTTAACAAAAAATCTATTCGCTTGAATAAGTTATAGGTTACCTAACCTATAACACAGGAACCTAGTGAGACAGTAACGAGTAACGGGGTATAAATAAAAAAAGCCTTTACTCGTGCACCACGCGACCGCGCATCATGGAATGCAAGAAGGCTCCGTACAAAATCGTCGATTATTCCCTGGCGTTTAATATCACACAATCGGTCATTTCAAGGTTCCCTCTCGTAATAAAATAACGAGATATTTAACACTACAAAAGGGGTGATATCACCTAAAAAACTTACCTTTTTAAAAAAAGGTAAAAAAAGCACCAAGTATAAGCTCCAACGACCGAATATATTTTGTTACTCTTCTTTTTTGCATCTCTACAAAAATATCTTCACTACAAAACTATCTTCTCTACAAAAGTAATGATATCATCAAATGGCGCCAACTAAACTAAATAGTTTTAAACGTGGTGGAGCGATGATTGGAGTGGGGGCATGCCCGCCGGCAGGGGTGCCCGCGGACGCCCGTTGCCCGCAGTTTAGACAATTTGCATTTCTACAAAAATATCTTCACTACAAAATTATCTTCTCTACAAAAGTGATGATATCATCAAATGGCACCAACTAAACTAAATAGTTTTAAACGTGGTGGGGCGATGATTGGAGTGGGGGCATGCCCGCCGGCTGGGCGCCCGCGGACGCCCGTTGCCCGCGGTTTAGACAATTTAATACAAATAAATATTTTATTTTAAATTACAAAAACTTGGCGCTGCTCAACCGAATTTTTATTTGCCCCCTCTCTTCTTCCGCTACTCCTTCGCCTCACTCCTTTACAAGTATGAATCCAAGTGCGAGTGCGTGTACGTGCGTTCGTGCGTGCGCGCGCGCGCGCGCGCGTGTGTGTGTGTGTGTGTGTGTGGGTGGGTGTAATGTGCGCCTCTCTGTCTCTCTCTCTCGCTAACAAGCGCGCGTTATATATTTATGCATGTATATTTGTATGCGTATGTGTGTGTATATGTGTGTGTGCGTGTGCGTGTGCGTGTGCGTGTGCGTGTGCGTGTGCGTGTGCGTGTGCGTGTGCGTGTGTGCGTGTGGTGTGCGCCTCTCTCTCTCTCTCTCTCTCTAGCGTGCGCGCGATATATTTTTGTATGTATATTTGTATGCTTATATAGGGTTAAGGCATATATTGTTATGTAT
>NW_011957906.1:0-1490 GCF_000949405.1 Vollenhovia emeryi | reverse complement strand
CACTTCTGATTTGCTGGCCAGTAGGTACACGTATTTGAAACTCGTTGCCTCGTCCTTGATGAGAAGAAAATAACGCATTCCTCCAATGCCCAATTCCTCCATCGGTCCACATAAATCGGCGTGCAAATATTCACCCTTTGCAGCCACTCGTTCTTGCGCTGGTTTGTGCGAAGCACGCTGCATTTTTCGCTTTATTGTGTCCACGTTTAGATGTCCCAATCGATGATGTAACTGCCTAAGCGTGACAGTCGCAGAATTTGCACGCTCATCGATTCTCTGCCGAAACACCATCCTTACTTGCTTGCTGTCATCCTTCACGCCAACAGCATACACAACACCAGCAGCATCCGTCAGTTTGCAGCCTTCAGGGGTTAAAACTATTAGAAAACCTTTCGATGTGACCGACGCCGTCGAGAATAAATTCTCCTTTAGCTCAGGAACATGCTGCACGTTCTTCAAATGTCTCGGTTGCCACACACCGTTGACCTTGGCTTCGATTAGAATAGTGCCTGTACCACGAATCGGTAGACGAACACCATTTGCAATTTGCACAAATCGTTCGACATCGCATTTCTTATAATCGACGAACCATTCGATGCGAGATGACATATGTTCTGTGGCACCAGAATCAGCAATCCAGACGTCTTTGTAGTCCATCGCTGTTGCATTCTCGATCTTCGCACAAAACGCAGCATCGCTACCGCCCTTCTTGCTTCCGGACGGCTTGTCATCACTCTTCGGACACTCCCTTTTCCAATGTCCAACTTGATGACATTTGTTGCATTTTGTTTTTTTCTTCAGTTCATCGATTGGTGTCGATTGCTTCTTGCTGGTCCGCTGCTGCTTCGACTTAGATTTTGCACTAAAAGCAGCATCCGATGGCATGTCATCCACTTTATTCATTTGGTCCTCCTCTAGTTGCAATCGTGCAAGCAAACTGTCCAACGTTCTGGCCTCTTTGATGTTGTACCAGACCGTTTTGAAATTGCGAAACTTCGGCGTCAAACTGCTGATGATGCGCACCATTTTGATGTTCTCGGATAATTTTTCACCTTGAGCTTCGATTTCATGTGCCATTCGGCTTACTTTTGACACATATGCCGCGACTGATTCGTCCTCAGCCATCTTCAACGAAAAATAATCCTCATAAAGGCTCATGATGCGTACCTCACTGCGTTTCTCGTGAATGCTGGCTAATTTGTCTGCAATTTCTTTCGCTGTTTTGCACGTCAAAATGTGATTCGCTTGCTCGCTGTCCACCGATGAAATCAGGATGGCCATCGCCCTGCCATCGTTTCTTTCGTATTGACTTTTTGTTTCGCTGGATGCATTCGTATCAGGAACATTACCGGCAATGACATCCGTAAGGGCTCTGGATTTCATCACGGCATCAATCTGGAACTTCCATAATTTATAATTAGAGCTATTTAGTTTGTGGTGAATGGCAAAACTGCCGCTGTCCAATTTCTCGTCCAACAAATCCATTTTTG
>NW_011957905.1:0-1490 GCF_000949405.1 Vollenhovia emeryi | reverse complement strand
CAAATTTCTAATTTGCACACTTTACTTTACTTTTACTCATAATTTAAATTATTGAAGCATAATCGACAGCGATTTCATAACAAGGTAAATAAAAATTTTATTTTATTTCAATGTACCAGTTTTTCCTTAAGTTTGGCGTTATTACAATTATATTTTTCGGTTTCCACGAAGAAAAGTACATAAGAAAACGTAGAAATAAAACGATCCCTGAGCGGTAATGAAATCGGCCAAAAATTGTACCTACCTTTAGTATTTTATTATTTTTAGGATAAAATGTATATTTAATATAGTTTTTTTACATACAATTGTAATTATCATATGCATCAAATGTCAAAGTTTATCGGACGTCCTAATTTTTGTATATATAAATATACATTATGTAAAGTACAAGGAAACTGTTGAATAAATACGTTTATTCGTGCTTCGAGGTAGAAAGTAGCCAGTATGATACGATAGACATGTGCGACAAAGAAAAGAGAGAGAGAAGCGAAAACAAGGGATGCCCTTGTCTTGAATTTACGGATGTGACGTCGACTATCGAATGTTCCCGAATAATCCAGATCATTCTAAATCGTCCTATCGATCATGCGCGAATAGCAAACGTCGATATCCTTCCGCCCAGAGCATGCTCACTCGTGCTTGAGCCGTCGTGAAGAGCGTGTATACCGTATCTATCTCGCAATAAATTCGTATTCGTGTTAACTCGTTTTTATTCGTTATCAAGACCACAACCGTTCGTTACCACAACCATTCAACAGAAACTATAATTAGATGTCGTGCGTATTATCTGTGATTTACTTAAATAGATTTTGAGCTGTTTGGTTGAAACTGTTCAACAGAATACATGATTACATAGTTATTACGTTAGATTATATGTTTAATATGTCTTCATTATCTCACCTTGAATCATTTATCAATCAATCAATCTTTTATTCACTTTAGCTTACAGCCAGAAAGTGGGACTTGGTTTACAAAAGACTTAACTCATTCACTCATCCATACCCGCACTAACTCTAAACTATTCTCTATTCTTATCTATAAATTATACAATCCTTATACAGTCCTAGCTTAATCTATTGTTTATTCCACTTAATCTACATATTCCACCTATTCATATTTATCACAATTTGTGTCGTCGAACTATAATCTCACTGTTCAAGACTAGATAATCTTTTGATCCTTTCCTTCTCCTTCCAGATTTTACACAATACTTTCCCTTTACATTCATCTGTTATATCGTTATATAATCTTTCCATTATCTCTTCTACACTATTACCTAATTCTAAGAACCATCCCGATACTATATTACAATCCGTTACATAGTGTTTTAAATTATCCTTTCCTTCCTTACAAAACAAACAGACTCTCCTTTCGTCCTCTTCGCTCAACCAGTATTTATTATCTTCTTCCATATTTCCGCATCTTAATCTTAACATCGCTCTAATTTCCATGCCTATACCTATCCTTTCTAAGTTTATCCCTTCTAACAA
>NW_011957904.1:0-1490 GCF_000949405.1 Vollenhovia emeryi | reverse complement strand
TTGAAAAAATGTGCAAAAATGTATTAACATTATCATGCCCGTGTCATTCTGCCGCATTAGCTGCGCATGCCGCATCTGCTAAGATACCTAAAGTTTGCGAGGAATTTCTAAGAAAAATTGCAAATTATATTAATAGTAGCCCTAAGCGATCAGCTATTTTTCGTGAATTCTGTGAATGTTTTCAAGAAAACAATCGCAAAATTTTAAAATTATGTGATACGCGATGGCTCTCTCACCACGCATGCGTGGAAAGAGTTCTTCAATGTTGGGACACTCTAATACATTTTTTTAATGAAATGGTTATGAGCGAAAAGAATAAACCAGCAGAAAATCTATTGTGTATAATGCAAAATGTAGATACAAAAGCATATTTCCTATTTCTAAAATACATTTAAAAATTTTTTAATGTATTTAATACGTTTTTCCAAGCTGTGGAAACAAGAGTCCATCTGTTGCAACCGAAATCATTAGATTTTCTAATCCAAATATCTAAAAATTTTGTAAAGCCGGACTTTTTAAAAGATTTACTTCATATTAAATTTGAGAACATTGAAAATCACAAATCCTTAGATGATATTAGTTTAGGATCAGAATGTGAAGAATACCTTCATAAATTGGTGAAGGATGGACATATGAAAGTGATTGAAGTTATTAAAAAAAATTGTTTACAATTTTACGTAACTGCTTGCGAAGAAATTCGTAAAAGGTTGCCGGTTAATGATAAATTTTTATGTACATTAACAGTTTTACATCCAGATACATTATTTAAAACTGACAGAGAAACGTCATTCAATGACATTTCTTTTATAGCCGAAACCATCGGCGGTTTCGATAAAAAGGGTTTAAAGGAAGAATGGTTTTTATTGCATTCTGATTTTACAATAATGGAGAAACAGAATCTCTCTGAATTAAGTTTTGATGATATGTGGACAACAATTTTACAATATCGATATTCAACTAATGTCATCAAATATCCCAATTTAAAATGCCTCTTAAATGCTATTAGAGCACTTCCAAATTCAAATGCCGATTCGGAAAGAGTATTTTCCATTTTAACAGACGTCAAAACAAAAAACGAAATAAATTTTCGTCGGCCACTGTAAATGCAATTTGTGTCTTAAAATCGGCATTAAAGACGAGAAGAGAAACTGTTCTGAGCATGAAGATCGATGAAAAGCATTTATGTCTCATGTCGTCAGATAAATTATATGCTAATTGTAATAAAAAACAAAAAAGTAGTCTTCGGCTATACGCTGCAGATGATGATATTGCTGGTCCCTCTAACGCGATGCAATAATAATGTAAGAAAAATTTATTGTTTTATCTTATTCTTTCTGTATGTTTTAATAATTTGTTAAAAATATTATGTGTGCAATATCGTGTCTGAACAAGACATCGTGTCTGAACAAGGCATCGTGTCTGAGCAAGGCATCGTGTCTGAACAAGACATATCACACTTGTCACAAAGACGAGTGTCTAAAAGATATAAT
>NW_011957903.1:0-1490 GCF_000949405.1 Vollenhovia emeryi | reverse complement strand
TACATATGAGATAATATCCGACACACTATACTGATGTGCAAATTATAGAAGCTGCCTCAACGTGGCTTGCTCAAGCAATAACGCGCCTAAAACGTGTTCAAGGAAAAACTCAACGAGAAGATCTTCTTGACAATGATCATTATAGTGAACATTCTCAAGACGAATACGATACAAGTATAGTAGAGGACACCTTGCAAAAACTTGTATAATTGAACTTGTATAATTGTACCTCAGAATTTAATTCAATGTTGATTGAAATATTTACACAAACCTGTAAGAAAATTAAGACATTATTAATAACACACGTATATGTACCAGACTTGTTACTGATCCCGCACGATTTTGCGATATTTGCAATAACTAAAAAATATATGGAACACACCATCAGATATAGCACAGGAATCCAAATAAAAAAGTCCTTGGCCATTTTTTTATCTGAGCTTTCCTTTCGTTAGTATACGGCATTAAAGTTAGCTAATCAGCGCCTGTCTACAGCGGGAAAGCAGGGACGTAGCGAGACGGAATACGCTGCGGAAGCAGAACAACGGTGAACAGCGGAGCGGTTCAAGTTATTTCATAGCGTACGATGAAAATAGTTAATCGATTCGTTTCTATTGACCAATTTCTTTTATTTCCTTTTCATGCTTTTGTAAACTTTGTAAGATTCCATATTGTTGGTTACTGATTTTAATACACATTGAAATATTATCAAGTAATCGAAGGTCAAGTTAAAACATGCTAAGTTTTAAGTTCGGAAACTGTTTTGTAACTCCTCAAATTAATTTACGGATAATTTATTGCCTGTTTTGTAATCCTCATATTATTAATATGAGGCTTACAAAACAGTTTACGAACTTAAAACTTAGCCCTTTTGGTAATTATATAGAATAACGGACTACCCTCCAATCTCGATGACCTTGACATAAGTTGTCAAGGTCATGACCCTGAGTGACCTTCAGAAGGTTTTAGCCGTCGCTCGTGGTTCGTTAAAAAGTTATTAACAAAAAATGTTTAACGAATAGAATATGGTTTCTAATATTTATCTCACCAAATATTAAAAATTTTGAAAAATGTTTTAAACAAAAGTTGTAGATCTCTTTGAAATATGCATTTTACGTCCTATTTATTTTTACTGTACGAGTGATAGTTTTCGAGAAAAATGATGGACTTAAACACGTAAGTTGCAAGTGCGTTTAGCACGGCGCGCTGCGCACGCCCCAACACCTCCCGCCCCTCCCCTCCCGCCCCCTCCTCTCCCCACTCCATCCCCCTCCCCGCTCCCGCCCCAGTTAAAATATAACCCTACCCACACTATGTCCGATGTATGGAGTGGATCTCGCCTCACGTGGAATGATTAAGATGTTACGGAGAGAAATTATAACAATTACTATAATAATTATTCATTTATCTCTAATATCTGTATATGGAGTGGGAGAGGAGGGGCGGGAGGGGAGGGGCGGGAGGGGGTGGGGCGCGCGCAGCGCGCCGTG
>NW_011957901.1:0-1489 GCF_000949405.1 Vollenhovia emeryi | reverse complement strand
CTATATTTGATTTGATATATAATATGTATTGTTAAGATGCGTATCGCATGAGCAACATGCACAATTACACGCATCTTCGCGGTCGGTTTTCGCGATCGGTTTTTCAGGAGAAATTTTTAATTATTAATTACTTAATTTTATCCATATTATAAATTTTAATTTAACGAGGAGTATGATTAAAATCACTCTAACGCGAAGTAAATTTTTTCTATATCTATTCGAATTTTGAATTCGAAGATCATTTTACGAAGAGATGGTCAATATGTTTAAATAAATAACGGAAGTAAAAATAAATTTGATTCGTACATATCGTAAAGTTTTTTGAATTAATATTTTTCTTTTAATTAACTTCTCGTGGTCGTGCATTTTTTTTATACGATCGACGCTCGCATACAGTTCGAACCGTACGAAATATTTGTCGGTGACGATAAACCGACTATGGAAGGAGTTTTCTTCCTTCCTGATCTCTGGTCAAAATGACCAGACTGTATGGCCGGGAGCAACGAAAGGTATGTCCAATCTGGCCCAACGAAGGGATAGTGGTCAATATTGGCCACTTTGATGTATTATGTGAATGTGTTGTACGATATATGTTGATTTCTTCTTATGTGCAAAAATTCGGGTGGGTTATAATCTTTCCTTCTTTGCTTATTTTTGCATATATGCAAGATTAAAAAGACCCCTATTAAATCGCGCGCGTATAACTCCAAATCTCATTTTAACGAAAGACTCGTAGGTTTATTATCAAAAAGGTGAAACGCGGAAAATAAATAATAATCGAAAAATAAATAACTCTTTTGGAATGTCTTTAAAAATGCTTCGACATGAAAATTACTATTTTCGTGCACGTTGCAAAAAATTCAACGAGATAAGTGATCCTTCTTGACCACGATGGTGAAATGTATAAAAATTGATTTATATCTACTTGTATATGTATATCTTAAATTTTTATGTGCCAAAATTCGGGTGGGATATTCTTTTCTACATTTTCTCGCGCCTGTATGCGAGATTGGAAAAAACTAAATTAAATCAATCTCAACCACGCGCGAATTAAAACCCCAAATTATATCCTTAATAATCGCGTCGCCGTTTTATTTGAAATAAATAAATTTTAGTTAAAAAATTGTTTGTTTGTTTGAACGGGTAGGTAAAAAAAATGGACAGATAGGACTATAAAGATGAATCGGAATACGAGTAGATACGAATTCGGGTAGGTAGGAATTCGGGTAGGCAGGAATTCGGGTAGGCAGGGACAGGGAGACATAATTTATTACGTTTGTCGTAGACATAAGTAAATTGTACGAAGAAAGATAAATAATAAAAATGTTAAAAATCGTATTGTAAAGAAAAGAGGACCGCTGAGTGGAATCAGCGGGGGCGGCGGAGGGCCTCTTTAGATTAATTTTTCTATTGTATGAAATTTTAAGTTGGTCTAAAATAATCTTTTATGCGATAGATTTTTGTTTGCGCATTTACGATACGATTTTTT
>NW_011957900.1:0-1489 GCF_000949405.1 Vollenhovia emeryi | reverse complement strand
CATATGTCAAGATCAAGGTCATCGGAAGGTGGGGTCTTTTTATGCACATTTACCAAAATTTTTAATTTCCAAGAATTCTTTTAATTAATACACCATTTTGCATGTGTGCCGAGTCCGGCCTTCCGCTCCTCCGTGCACTTATTGGCTCAGACGTTTTTTTTAATTACGCGATAATAATTACGGATTTTGTAAAATGGTATATAACTTTTCTTCTCAGTTTGACCCAATCTACTATAATCTCTGGAGTGGTCCAAATCGAATCAGACACTTTGTATATATAAGGGCCGGACTCAAATAGTTTCGGAGATACAGGCTGAGGAAGGATACAAATAATAATATATAGGTGTGTAACATTTCATGTATACCGAGACCCACCCCCACCCATCCTTGCATGCGGAGAGGTGCGGTAGTCCCTGTTTGTACCCAACAACGGAACATACTGTCTCCACGCATGTACTTCCGCCGTTGTACTGTTCCACATGGGTTTGCAACTTTCCACGTGAAGCAAGATCCACTCCACACCTCTGACATAGGGTGGGTAGGGTTATTTTTAACGAGGTGAAGCCTCCCCAAAGGGGGGAGGGCGGAACATACTGTCTCCACGCATACATTTTTCTACCTGCATATAAGTCACTCCCCTCCACCAAATGTAGATGGAAAAATGTATGCTGAAGACAGTGTGTTCTGCCCCCCCTTCGGGGGGGGGCTTCACTTCGTTAAAAATAACCCTACCCACCCTATGTCAGAGGTGTGGAGTGGATCTCGCTTTCCGTGGAAAGTTGCAAACCCATGTGGAACAGTACAACGGCGGAAGTACATGCGTGAAGAGAGTATGTTCCGCCCCCCTTCGGGGGGGCCCACTTCGTAAAGATATAACTCTACCCAAACCATGTCTGAGGTGTGGAGTGGATCTCGCTTCACGTGGAAAGTCGTAAACCCATGCCCATATTGTGTCGCTACATTTCGTCGGTATGATAGATTTCCTAACTCTAAAAGTTGTCAACTTTAACAATTAATATCTCGCTTCGCAGGGCAGAGCGACGATTTTGTCTCAGGAAAAAGTTGTTTCTCGTTGAAAAACGCGTCGAATGAGACCAATTTGATTGATTTTGGAGGTGGGGCAGCTATACTGAAGAATTACTATATATTTATTATTTATATCCTTTCTCAGGTTGTATCTCCGAAATTATTTGAGTCCGGCCCTTATACAGGGTGTACTAAAACCACCGGAGGTCCTCTTAATGACAGATTCCTTAGAACATTTCCAGACGAAAATCCTAATACAAAAATGTCGAGTTTTTAAATTAGAAGTGATTTTTTTCCACAAATGATAGGACTGAAATTTCGCGCGCTCAGGCACGGCGAAATGACAAGTGATATTGTAAATTTATACAATAAACATAACATCATAAAAAGAGCGATATTCATAGGAGCAGTTATATTACTTGTCATTTCGCCGTGTCTGAGCCACAGATATCTATACTATAAC
>NW_011957899.1:0-1489 GCF_000949405.1 Vollenhovia emeryi | reverse complement strand
CCCCGTGACTCATACCCGTCCAGGTGTCAAAAATGACAGGTCAGCATCTAAATCGCGGTCTCCTCGCCGCGGAGTACCCCCCCGCCCCGCTCCCCCCTCGGAGCTCCCGAGTTAGAATCCCCCTATATACCCTACTAGTGTGGATGAGGATGACGAGGATGATGAGGATGACGAGGATGACGATAAAGAAAATAAAAAACGAAAGAAAAGAAAGAAGAGAGGAGGACAAGACCGAAAAGAACGAAATAATAGGTACGTTACGTTTGTCATAATGTAATTATAAAGTTCTAAAATTATTCTCATTTTGTACATTTATTTATTGTTTGGATTTTTGCTTTTTTTGTGTAGATATTATTCGTCGATATACATATAGAGGAAGGGGTTGGAGAGGAAGAGCATGGAGAGGAAGAGGTTGGAGAGGGGATTGGACTGGAAATAGAGGAAATTTTAGAGGAGGAAGATGGGGAGAAGGATGGAGAGACCGAGGACGCGGATTGCCGAGAAGTGGTCGTCCAATATTTATATTTAATTGTTAACTTTTATATGTTGGTGGAAAAATAAAAAATGAGAAAATTATGATTTATTTTGTCAAATTTAATTACCCTTCATGTACTAGATGCACCTGTTATTAGGTGTCTACTGTCAAATTTTAAGCACATTCGGAAGCACTTTGACGACAGATAATGTGCCTTTTCATGGATGTCAGTTGACGCGCGTCAAGACGATTTTGTGACGTCATATTAGTTCGAGCATTGACGCTGAAAAGTTCAGATTTCCAACTTCTGTAGCGTCAAAGCGTCGTGCGCGGTATTTAAAAGTGTCATTGTCAACTTTCATTTTCAATGTAAATGATGTAACCCTCTCTCCTCTCGTGTGTGTTTACTGCACAGATTGGCGACTTGTATTATTTTATGCTTATTGTTAGTATATATACTTATTAAGTAACTGATAACTTAGGTCGATATTCATAGTCGGATCTTATATTCAAGACCGTCTTAAATTTATTTAAAGATGCTGTATGGAACATTTCATTGACTACGGAGTATCTTGATAATCTTAAGACGGTCTTGAATATAAGACTATGAGTCCGATTATGAATACCGGCCTGAGTCCTAAGAAATACGCACCATTTATAACATTCGAATACCTTAGAACTAAGTTATGACAGTAGGAACGGTAACAAAATAATTTATTATGGGAAAAACGGAAAATACAGATAAGTAAAACGACTCAACGCGCTTATACTGCTCAAACGACTCGTCCAGCTAACCGCTCGATTTCGATTGGCTGCCCAAGTTTTTGTCTCCTGAAGATCTGCTTTTTAGGAGAATACGCATACATTCTCACAGAATTTTTGTACATTTCAATACATTTTCTTTTTTGTTTTCCACCGTTCGTACCGACTTTTCTTATCTCGCACTGCTGCTCACGCCAAATTTTATACTGTCGTTCTGGCACCGACAATCATATTAATTGTTTAAATCTTTTT
>NW_011957898.1:0-1489 GCF_000949405.1 Vollenhovia emeryi | reverse complement strand
GGTACTACATATAACAAAAACCAGATGCGTCTCTTCTGACGGTACTGGTGTACATAAATCCCAGAAACATCTCTTCTGATGGTACTGGGAAAATGTACATATCAGATGTGTCTAGTTGGACGGTACTAATTGTAATAAAAATGAGAAGCGTCTGCTCTTACTGATTGACTGTCTCGCTTGTGCAATACGACATGCTTCAGTCGTGTTATTTGCAGCTGTCAAACCATGCGAATTTTTAGAGAGAGCAAATGGCGCACGCAAAGCGCGCGCTTGTGTTGTCTAGTATTAAAAAAAGTTATAATATTTCAAATATATTTTAGAGATAAAACATATCTCAGTGAAACGTTTATTTTGACGATACTAGCAAACTAAGCCAGAAGCGTATATTCAGACGGTACTGATTGTAGTACAATTGAGAAGCGTCTGTTCTGACAGTACTGGTAAATTTAATACTAGAAGCATCGATTCTGATGGTACTACATATAATAAAAATCAGATGTGTCTTATCATGATACTACCCTAGTAGCACAGTGCATTGGATAAACATTGGCCCAATATTTGGTTATATTGGGCCAATGTTTAACCAATGTTTGCCCAATGCACTGTGCTACTAGGGTAGTCATTGCAATTATTTGTATATTTGAATCGGAGAGACGGAAAAATTTTAATGGTTGCGTTCTCACGAGAATGGGCGTTTGGAGAGGCCATTTTATATTTTCCATATTTAAAATAATCAGCGTATTGCGTTTCGCGTGTATGTACACATGTGTATATATGTATACGTTACATTTTGCATTATATAATATGTTTTACACTTCCTTGTACATGTAGGGCTGCGTTCAGAAACATCACCCAAATGCCCTAATGTATCATTTTATCCTTGTCTGTAAGCAACAAGGATAGAATGATACGCTGGGGTACTTGGGTGGTGTTTCTGAACGCAGCCAAGGGTGTCTGACAAGTAACTAACCAATCGAAAAATACAAATTGATTGGGTCAAACTGAGAAAATAGGCCAGATTAGGCAGGCCAAAGCATTTTATTTCTCAGATCTCTTAGCGACAGTGAATATCGATCGGCTAGCGAGACGTGCAGCGGTGTGACATGCCAAAAACAATTGTCATGGCAGCGAGCGGCACCGCGGCGAGCCTCAGATAACGAGGCGCGTGGACAATAGTTCCTCGACGTCTCGCGCGCGCGTAGTACATACGAGTATCGCCGAAAGAGTATTGTCGCGAAATTCTTTCTCTGCGGTAATGTAGAAATGGTAATGCAGGAATTAAAAATGTCGATAATTACCGACATTATCGATTTTTCTAATTCCGTTCATAGGATCCGATGAAGTAAGAAGATAATTCATTACGTCTTCATTATTGCTTTTGCGGGAACAAGTTCTACTATAATAGCGTCTAGCTGCTTTAAATATTTTATTTCCAGATTCTTGGGCCTCTTCTGAAAAATAGCCAATAGGTAGAACCAACTTCGACTCG
>NW_011957897.1:0-1488 GCF_000949405.1 Vollenhovia emeryi | reverse complement strand
TATAATATTGCATTTACATTATTTCCCAATAATGCGCCAATACTTTGTGCAACTAGAAAATAATTCGCGGTTATAGTTAATCCTATTTTAATAAAAGAAGATTACAACAATGTAAATTGATTACTTACTTCCCAGCAAATACCAAAGTAACAATTACATAACATCAATGCAAATGTAATATAACAGGCATGTGTTATATTTTTATATTGATGTTATGTAACTGTTACTTTGGTGTTTGCTGGGTTAATTCTTATATTATTTCTATTAAAATAACACATTATTTTAATAATGAGTTAATAATAATGAATTAATAATGAGTATAAAATAATGAGTTATTTTAATAGAATATAAGTAATACAATTAATATAATCATAACTAATTAAATTCGCACTTTCTTCACGTTTCAGAGCCTGAACGTATTGTTCATTTTCTCGTTACCAAATGCCGGATGTTCACTTTGAACGCTGCTTTACCATTCGTCGGCGCGGTTCAGTTACCGACGTTAGCGATCTGCTTTTTCCACAGTCCGTGCGAACGGCTCTCGCGTCGCCGCAGCTTCCATTGTAGACGGCGCAGAGCACCGGCGGCGCGACCGTACCGGACCGGCGCAGAGCCCGAGACGGAAGAACATATGTTTAGCCAGTGGCGCATGCGCAGTCACCGCTTCCGCGACGTACCTAGCCATCTTTCCAGTCAAGCAAAAGTGATTGTTTTCAGTCTTAGTCTTATTTAACTGAACTTTTATTAATGTCAGAGCCACAGTCCGCGCTGCTATTACGGAAACAATTAGCAGGTACAATGTGAGGGTTGTGCGTGTGTTAAGTGCGTGCGGACGGCGGCCGCGTTGCGCGGCCGTGCCGTCGAATCCGCGAGTCGTGTGACTCCGCGCTCGCCGAAGGACTCTCGCCGCCTGTCCCCGTGGCCACGGCGGGGCCCGCCGACGTCTCTCGCCCGCGGCGGCCCCGCGCACCGCTCCGGACGGGCCGTCGCGCCGCGTACCCGCGTGCACGCTCCTCGGCACCCGCGCGTCGTCCTCGCCGGCTCGGCTGTGACCCGTGCGCACAGATACGGGGCGTGAAAATCAATACGCTCACCCGCGCGGAGAGTCCGGTGTGTACGCCGCGCCGCGCGAATAAACGTTAACCTAAGCGGCCGGGCGTGAAACATCGGTCCCCGTCGTCCGCGCGGCACGCGCCGCGATCTCCCCGGTCCGTAGTTTCACCCGTCTCCCCTCGCCCCCACCCCACCCCCGCGCCCGGCCCCCAGTCCCCGTCGTCGCGGACGGGGAGCCGGTTCGTCCGCGGTGAGCGCGCGCGGGGAGGCTCCGCGCTCACCGACGGGGACGATGCCGATGTCAACGTCGGGAACGAAGGCCGCCTCTCGCCTCTGTGCGCCCGAAAATAATTGCAGGCCTCGTTATTTATAGCGTACGCGCGTCACCGCCGTCTACGCGTGCACGCCGCCGCTCGTGAGCGACCGGGGGGGGGG
>NW_011957896.1:0-1488 GCF_000949405.1 Vollenhovia emeryi | reverse complement strand
GCACCGGGTGTCTGTCTGTGTGTCTGACCGCGAACTCCTCCTACATTTGTGGGCCGATCCTCTTGCAACTGGTCTCATAATTTTCCAAATTTTTTCGGGTATTGTTACTATGGGGTTTTTTTCAAGTTTTGCCCACCCACGCACCCACCCACGCATTTAAAGTGTTTTTTTTTGTTTCACCGGGAACTCCTCCAGCATTTGAGGACCGATCTTCTTGCAACCAGGCCTGAAATTTTTCGAGGGAGGCTGGTAAGTGGTTTTTTTAACCACGCATTCGCACTTTTTGTTTTGGTCGGCCTGCGCATGCGCTAATGATTTTCCAAATACTTCTGGGATTTTTCATGTTTTACCCACCCACACAACATAACCTAACCACACTTCTCTAAAATTAAAAAAGGATTAAATTAAATAGGCACCGGGTGTCTGTCTGTCTGTCTGTCTGACCGCGAACTCCTCCTACATTTGTGGACCGATATATATCTTCCTGCTACTTGCCTCAAAATTTTCAAAATTTTTCGAGGATTGTAAAGATAGGGGTTTTTTTCAAGTTTTGCCCACCCACGCACCCAACCACTTATTCTAACTTGCAAAACGACTTAAAATTTTTCGAAGGGGGTTGCTAAGGGTTTTTTTTAACTTTTGCCCACCCGCGCACACACCCACGCATTAACTCTTTTTGTATGTTTGACCGCGAACTCCTTCTGCATTTGTGGACCGATCTTCATGCAACCGGTCTTAAGTTTTCCAAATTTTTCGGGGGAGGCTGCTATGGGTTTTTTTAAAGTTTTGCCCACCCACGCACCCACCCACCCATTCACACTTTTTGTTTGTTTGTGACACCCTTTGGAATGCCAGTTTTTCAAATTTTTCGAAGGCGGTTATACATATTTCAGTAATTAGGTTCCTAGGAACTACCTTACTATGCGGTTGCTTCGCGTTGTCGCCTAGATAAATACGTTAGGTTCCTAATTTGTGTTTTTTTAAAATAACGTTATTGTAAAATTTTAAAAAAAGAATACCCTCGATCTAGCTACGTTTCGCTGTGCGTTAGAATTGAAATTTTGATGTAGTTTCGTCCACCATGAATTAACAAAATTCTAGAATAATTCATGATATACTTAATTTTTTTACGTAATGTTTGATTGATAATTTTTAAAATTAGAATTTTAAAATTTAATTTTGAAATCTTTTCGGACAATTTGGAGGAATTGAGTTCGCCAAATCGGGATTTGAATGAAAATAAATATTTAAAAAAAAATTATTTTAAATAATCCTACCTAATTTACGTGGTCAATAAGTTCATTATTTATTCGAAAATATTTAATCTTTATTTAATCAATTGATTCGAATTTAGTATCCTGATCACTATAGAGATATGGAAACTTTGTATATTTTCTGACTGAATAAAATAACTACGCGTAAAAATAAGAGCGCCTATTAAAAAAAATAAGGAATTATAAAAATAAGGCGGGAAATCAGAGTTTGAAT
>NW_011957895.1:0-1488 GCF_000949405.1 Vollenhovia emeryi | reverse complement strand
TCCGAGGAGATGGCCCGCCTCCGAAGCGAGCAGCGGTGTCCGGTGCGGTCGCCCCTGCTACCTCTCCGCCCTATCCTGGACCGGGACGGCCTGCTGCGAGTGGGGGGACGCCTGCAGGAGGCGCTCCTTCCGTTCGCCGAGAAGCACCCGCTCATCCTCGCGAAGGAGAACTATCTCTCGCTCCTCCTGGTGCGAGAGGCTCACGCCAATTCGCTGCACGGAGGACCGCAGCTGACCCGTAGTCTGCTCCTGAGGCGTTATTGGATTCTGCGAGCAAATTCGCTGGTCCGGTCGGTCATTCACGCCTGCCTGCGCTGTACTCGATTCCGAGGTGCCACCGCAGAGCAGCAGATGGGCCAATTGCCGGCGGAGCGCGCGCGACCCGGCCGCCCCTTCTCCACTGCTGGAGTGGATTACGCCGGC
Organism: Vollenhovia emeryi; assembly: GCF_000949405.1. NCBI lineage: Eukaryota > Metazoa > Arthropoda > Insecta > Hymenoptera > Formicidae > Vollenhovia > Vollenhovia emeryi. The sequence continues at coordinate 1,065 of NW_011957895.1, read as the reverse complement.
CCTGTGCCCCTCCGAACCTCTAAAGGACGCGGCCACAAGGCCATTAAGGGCTATATATGTCTATTTGTGTGTCTGTCGTCCAAGGCGCTTCACTTGGAAGCGGTCTCTGATCTCTCCTCCGCCTCATTTTTAGCCGCCTTCAGACGGTTCATCTCCCGTCGAGGTCACTGCCGGCGCCTCCTGAGCGACAACGGGACGAATTTCCGAGGCGCCGACAGGAAACTCAGAGGCATGTTCCGCGCAGCGTCCGAGTTTTACAAGGAGTGTGCATCGAGCCTCGCCAACGACGGTACGGACTGGGCCTTCATACCGCCTGGCGCTCCTCACTTCGGAGGCCTTTGGGAGGCCGGCGTCAAGGCCGTGAAATACCATCTGCGACGCATCGTCGGGGATACCTGCCTCACCTTCGAGGAGATGGCCACCTTGTTGGCCCAGATTGAGGCCTGCCTCAACTCCCGGCCGCTGTATGCGCTCAGCAACAACTCTTCGGACCTTGTAGCCCTTACACCGGGGCACCTTCTGGTCGGGGAACCGTTGGCGGCTATACCGGAGCCTCCGCACGCCGAACACAATCATGGCGGACTAGCGACGCGCTGGGCGCTGACGTCTGCCATGCGGGACCAGTTCTGGCGCAGATGGTCCAATGAGTACATCCATCATCTGCAGCAGCTGAAGCGTTGGAGGAGACAGGCGCCCAACATAGCCGTAGGCGACTTGGTCCTGCTCAAGCACGAGTTGCAGCCTCCGACGAAGTGGGCGCTCGCTCGCGTGGTCGACACCCACCCGGGTTCCGATGGGCTCGTCAGGGTGGCCACCATTACCCCCTCGCGTGGGCCACCTTGACGTGGTGAGGGGGCTTAAGGCGGGCAATCCGGATGTCTCCGGAGGGCCCGCCGACTAAGAGCCCACATGGCCAAGGAGTGGCCAAGCCGGGAAACCGGCCGAGGAGGGCGGGGAAGCGGTGTCCCACGGACTGTTGTCCGGAGGGGCACCGTGGACCCGCGGCGTGTCCCCGGAACCATGCTTCATGGTTTCGGGGACGACCTCCGGTGTCCGCGGACTATT
>NW_011957894.1:0-1488 GCF_000949405.1 Vollenhovia emeryi | reverse complement strand
CCGCGGTGTTCCATATTTTCCCTCCACCTCAGATAAATTTAGAAATATACTAAGAAATTCCGACTCAAAACTTTCCTTCTATAGCATTAATAAACTCCAGAAATTTATCAAAGTCCAGAAGGATGTTCTCCCTTTGTCATCGATGAGCAACGTGGTGTACAAGATCTCATGCCATGATTACGATGCATCATACGTAGGACAGACGGGAAAACAAGTTAAGACTCGAATATCGGAGCATCGCAATCATATTCACAGAAATAACACCACGAACTCGGTGATTACTGATCACAGATTGCAGCATGACCATGATTTCGATTGGGATAAAATAGAAATACTAGACCACGAAAGATACTATTATAAACGCCTTATCTCCGAAATGCTACATATAATACAACAAACTAATGGGTTAAATTTACAGTCTGACACAGATTACCTACACCACGCATATCTCTCCGTAGCAAACAATATATAATCTCACACTTTATTTATATGAATATACTATTTATGTTTTTATCTACCAACCCTTGACCTACGAAAAACTCAGTTCCGTCTCAGTTCGTGTCTAATCTCTGTATCTATGACACGTTTCACTCGCGAAGTCCGGAACACTCAATTTTATAATATCGACACCATTTTTTAATTTATACTTTATACTGTTTTAATTTATACAAATTTATACATATTTACTTTTTTAACTTCGGGACTCAGTGTGATATTGCGAACGACCATGTCCTTCCACCGAATGCACATAAACTTTTTTATAATTGACATCTGCCGTTCCAAGGGTGAGTTCTCTTAATTTATCCCCTCTATATAGATTTAAAAAAAATCTGGCATCCAATTACAGTCACAACCTTGGCCACTATATTCGAGCCTATCATCCCGCATAAACTGGAGCATTGTGTATAAAGGAGCCCTCCACCCTGTGGATCGTCAGTTGTCCATGCTGCAACACAACCTTTCGCCGCTAACTGTACTGAAGATGGCCCAAAAAAGGGGCCGAAACGTTTAAAATATTATGATATTTGTAATTCTTTGACGTAAGTTTATTTAATTTTGCGCACCACTAACCGCGCTAGACTCGCACCCGCCGCTGCTCATTAATTTCTTGAATAAAATATTCCTTTCTCTAGAATAAATATGATTGGCTCTATATCGATCCTATTTTATGATATAGTCAAATATAATAGCATTGGATCTGGAAATCTTTTCTGTGGGTATAGAAATAGCCCGATATCTCAAAATTTGCAAAAGTTAGAGCAACCACAGACATTTCTCAAAAAATTCAAGATTTGTTCAAAAAGAAACCCATTTATCGATCATCGCAAATACCAACCTTCCTTTAGTGATTCTCGAAATGTAAAAAAAAATAAGCCCGATATCTAAAAATTTACGGAAGTTAGAGCAACCACGGACATTCAAATGCGTACATACACACATACATGCACGCACACACACACACACGCGCGCGCGCGCGCACACACGCGC
>NW_011957893.1:0-1488 GCF_000949405.1 Vollenhovia emeryi | reverse complement strand
TTGTCTGCTGATTGGGAAGTAATGAAAGCGTAAGAAGACGTTTATTGGAAACGGAAAATAATCGGTATAGGGAGCAAAATACAATAGATGACAACGATATGTCAAATGAAGACGAAATTGGTAATATTTTATACTTATAAGTATAATACTGCTATGTAATAACATATATACTTTTGACACCCCTCCCCCTGTTACACATTCTTAGTAAATCCTTTAGGATACATTAACGTCACAAAAGAAATATTCTTCACTCGATTGTAAGATGTAATTGTAGTTTACTTTAAAACGTTTTTGCATATATGCATTCGTAACACGTTTTAAAGTCAAATAAATAACAATGTTAAGAATGCTGTTTATTTTTCAGTTGCAGTACAGTTAAATACTAAGCAAGTGAAAATAAAACGGATAAAGGATGCTTTGAACTTTGAAGATTCTTATAATATTCATAAGCGTTATGATAAAATATCAAATACAAGAGTAAGACATTTGTTTATTTATTTTCCTTATATGTAAAACTATTACATTGGCCTTCTCTACTGTGTGTACTACTTTTATTAATTATGGTAGCCTTGTTATTTTCAAAATATATATTTTTAACAGATATACTTAGGAGAAAACATATCGGTTAGTATCAACATATCAACTGTCTTGGGAAATGACAAAACTGCGTAGAAAGCCTTCTTTGTTTTTGCATGATGTATTGCTTTACATTTGGCCATACAATATTCTTAAAAATAGATGCCTTGACGAAAACAAAACGTATTATAAGCCATCTAGTGGCACAGTTAAAGAACTTAGTCCGCGGAAACTATCTTTAGCATTATATGTATGGCCAGGAGCAACGAAAGGTAGGTCCAATCTGGCCCAACGAAGGGATACGACGAGGTTAGTGGTCAATATTGGCCACTTTGATGGAGTACGATATAAGTTGATTTCTTCTTATGTGCAAAAATTCGGGTGGGCTATATTCTTTCCTTCTTTACATATTCCTGCATATGTGCAAGATTAAAAAGACTTCTATTAAATTCCTATTAAATCGCGCGCGTATAACCCCAAATCGGACCTCTTATAAATCGCGTCGCGGTTTTAACGAAAGACTTGCAGGTTTATTAAGAAAAAATTGAAACGCGGGTAGGTAGGAAAACGGACAAGACTATACAGTGGAATACGGATAGGGTAGGGATTCGGGTAGGCAGGGACAGGGGGACATTACTGCATAATTAAAAAGATAGATCAAATTATAACTGCAATGTATAATACTATTAAATATAATATAATTATATTTGTAATCGGATGCATATAATACGATGGAAGTTGTAATGCGCTTGTTAAGTTTTTATTTTAAATTTACTTAAAATTTTTGTAGATTTGATTTACTTTTAAGAAACCGTTAATAAATACACTCGGGATATTTTTTATCCCAAACGTGCAATATGTACCCAAGGAGCGCCAATGCGCGTATAACGTGCGTTTAATGCGCATTTTATT
>NW_011957892.1:0-1488 GCF_000949405.1 Vollenhovia emeryi | reverse complement strand
TGTGGCTAAACCACGCCTACTTTTGCTTTGCGACGGCTATAGATTCCCAGGGCTATCAACCGTGAAAAGTAAAAAACATTTAGCGTTGGCAAGTTGGGTATGCTGCATCTATCGTCCTTGTTTCACGCATTTCTTCGAGCGTCTTAGTTTCTCTTTCTATCTTTGTACACGCGATGGAAAAAGGGAAAAAGTACCGGACCGGTGAAATATCTCGACAAATATGGGAGATACGGAAAAGTCTTTCAGACAAAAGTTATACGGTTTTAAAAGGGTTACATAATGGTAAAATAATTTTTTAATTGAAAATAATTGAAACACCATTGCAACAGCATATTCTTGAGACTAAATCAAGTAAAAAAGTCCTGTACTACTTTTCCTTCCGACAAAAAGTTATCGAGAGATTATAAGCTAAACATTGAAAAAGTTATAAATTTTCTCTTGAGTATCTCAAAAAGTATTAGGCAAATAAAAAAATGTTTCAGACAAAAGTTGTTCATATTAATTAGTAGAATAAGATAGTGTAATAAACAATAGGGAGTTCCATTTAAAAAAATGACGTCGACCTCCATATAACCATAAAAAATTAATTTTTTTCGAAAATTTATTTTACCATTATATAGACCTTTTAAAATCGTACAATTTTTGGCTGAAAGATTTTTTCGTATCTTCCATATTTTTCGAGATATTTCACCGGTCCGGTACTTTTTCCTCATCCTGTATATTTTTCATATTATATCATGTTGGGTTATAAACAATTGTGGTTGTTATAAACAATTTATTATTTTACGGCTGTATTAATTATATTAATGCAATATATGTATATTTTATTTTATTTTTTACTACTAATTTTAATATTACATATGTATCAATATATTTTTAACATGTTAGTAATTTAATAATTAATGACACTTGTATTTATCATACTGGTGAAATCCTTTCACTTATTTCATTTTGATTATTAACACTATCATTGTTCATTAAATTTTTTTATTAAGCCCGCTGCAGACGATGGTATTTTTCCTGCTGGATTGCTCGCGATTTACTAAATTACTAGGAATCCTGAGTGCTGAGTGGTGCAACGATGTTAATTGATTAGATTGCAAACACTCCAGCAGGAAAAATAGCACCGTCTGCAGCGGGCTTTAGATATTTGTTTTATCAGAGAGATCATCAAGGTTAGAAAGAGAAACTCTGATGCATTACAGAGTGCATGAAACAAGGATGGATTATAGCATACCAACTTTTCGACACTAAATATTTTATTTTTCACAGTTGGTAGCCCTGGGAAACTGTAGCCACAAAAGAGACGGAGAGCGCAGATATTTAGAGAGAGACACCGTCGAACTGAGCACACCATGTTATCCCTTCCACCATGGGCTAGCCCGCTAGCGGGCCTAGCGGTGTCGCCGACTCAACTCGTCGACGGGGAAACGGTGGGTGCGTTCCGAGTTACGCATGAAGCGCGTAGACTGCAATACTGATGCGCGA
>NW_011957891.1:0-1487 GCF_000949405.1 Vollenhovia emeryi | reverse complement strand
CTCTTTGTCCATGTCTGCTAACATTAATGTGAACAGACATGGACTCAACGGGCATCCCTGCCTTACCCCCCTCTCCGTCCAGAACTTCTTTCCCTCCTTCTCTTCCACCCTCGCCCTACAGACCGTTTCTTTTAGTACCTCCTCACATCTTTCAACTAACCCTTCTCTTATCCCCTTTCTCCTCATGCTCTCTACCAAAATCCCTCTATTCACCGAATCAAACGCCGCCTTTAAGTCCAAAAACATTACCACCATTGTCCCGTTCTTCTCCGCAATCCTCTTATTTATCATGTAATTTAACCCGTATATCTGATCAATTGTACCCCTTCCCTCTCTAAACCCCGCTTGACTCGGTGGCAAAATCCCCTTATTTTCCACCTCCTTCCTCAACCTATCCGCCAACACTGTCGCATAGACCTTATACGCCGTCTGTGTTAGAGTCACTCCCCTATAATCTCCCGCTTTCTTTCCCTTTCCTGTTTTCCACACTGGTACCACCACCCCCTCCCTCCAATCTTCTGGCCATCCCTCCCCTCTCCACACCCTATTACACACCTTCCATAACCATTTCCTCACCTCTTCCCCTCCATACTTCCACACCTTATTTGCAATCCCATCCCCTCGTGCCGCCTTTTTATCCTTCAATCTTTTTATTACTCTCTCTATCTCTTCTCTACTTATTTCCGCTTCCTCTACTTCCCCTTCATTTTTCCTTTCTCCCTCCCTTCTTACCCTCCACTCTACACCTCCTAAAAGTTCTTTAAAATATCCTTCTCATTCTTCTAGCTTTATACCCTGCTCTACTCCCCTCCTCCCGCCTCTTTCTCTTCTCACCACCTGCCATACCTGCTTTTCCGTTTTCACCTCTTCTATCTCCCTTTCCCATTCCTCCCTCTCCCTCTTTTTCTTTTCATCACACATCCTCTTATATTCTCTCCTTTCTGTTTTATATTCTTCTCCCTCCCCTCCCTATTTTTTCCATCTCCTGAGTTCCTCCTTAACTATCTCTTTCCTTTCTCTACATTCCTCATCCCACCACCCTGTTTTTCTCCCTCCCCCTAACTCTTTCTCTACTCTCTTCACCGCATCATACACTCTCTCCTTTACCTTTTCCCATTCTTCTCCGACCGATTTTCCCTCTCCCTCCCCCTCTCCCTCTCCTCTTCCGCAGTATTCTTCAAATTTTTTCCTTCCTTCCACTGCCCATATCCCTCTTCCTCCTCTATTTCCTCCATTCTTCCTTTTCCTCTTTATCTTCCCCCCTCCATCTATCCATACCGCTAATGGCTGATGGTCCGAATCCGTATTCTCCTCTACCTTCATCCTCCTTACGCTCCTTCTCGTCTCCCTATCCCCTATCACGTAATCTATTACTGTTCCCCCTCTTCCTCCTGTAAACGTCCATTCCCCCTCCTCATCCCCTTCTATATTTCCGTTCATTATCGACCATCCCATCTCTTCCAAAAAACTACACAAATTCCTACCCT
>NW_011957889.1:0-1487 GCF_000949405.1 Vollenhovia emeryi | reverse complement strand
ATCAAAGTACAAATTGATTGCTGCTTTCGGAGCGAAACATAACCTATTGCAGAGTCGCCGTAACATACTCGGGAAGAACTGTTAGAAATAAACAATAAGTCAACTTTCACTCATTTTTACTTATAATGTTTGTTTTTGAACATTTAAAAATGTACTTACAGTGACATTTTCGAATTACGAACTTCAGGATCATTAAATCGCTCTTCATGTTTCACATAGGGCCAGTTTCACAAACGTCGGTTAACTGCTAACCGAAGGTTAACTGATCCTCTGTCTCTTCTTAGAGAACAAGATAGAAAAAGATAGGGCGTTGACTGAACTCTGGTTAACAGTTAACCAACGTTTGTGGAACTGGCCCATAGTCAATAACCATAAAACTATTAATTTCTGGCAGATTTCGTGAATCTGCCCCGACAAAACCAGGATCAGGCTTCATTTATTTTATTGTTTTATACTAATTGATCGTAAACTAAATATTTTTCTACAGTTTAACTACACATGTAGTATCCAGCTAAGCTAAGTCTGTTTGTATACTTATGATCATGACGTCACTCGAGCGTTAGCCAATGAGATGGCAGGGCATGCACCGTTTAAAAAACCTGAGAAATTACGACATTTACAAAACATTATTACAAAAGTTTGAACAAATGAAAATGTAAAATATTAATTTTAGTGAAATCAGTATTTATTGAGGATTGTATTAAAAAATTTTGAGGTCACCTTATTTTATTTTTTTTTACCCAATTGCGGTATTTACTATCGTAACTGCAACCGATTATTATAATTTGGAATCATGTACGAAGCCACGTAGTCACACCATGCGCAAATATCCTGTAAGTAACAATAGTCATACACACACTAATGCAAACATGATATCTTTATAATCAAAATTTTACAGTATCTTAATAGGTAGTGTTTATATTATTTAACCTTGGAATTAAATTATTTACAAGATCATAAATTTATAAATTGTTTAAGGGGTAATATCACCTTGTAACTTTTTTTGGCACGTTTTTTTTTTATTGGCTTAAACACTCCCTAAACTATCCAAGAATGATATACAAAGATGATTATAAGGGGGAAAATATTGTAAAGGGTCCAAAACTCGATTTTCTGAGCATAGGCCCCGGGAAAAAATTTTCACATATGAGCATATACATATAATCATATATGCTCATATACGAAAAATTTTCATATATGTATACTGTCATATATGACAAACACATTATCATATACGATCATATATAATACACATGGTATCTTATATATGGACATTTTTCGTATATGAGCATATATAATTATATATGATCATATGTGACAATTTTTTCCCGGGTCGTAGAGCCGAATTATAGGTATTTTCAGTGCACTCGAGATCGGTACAGTTGTGATCTTTATTCTTTTATCTTTATTTTAATTTAGAAAGATAGAAGGACAGTTATATGGTGTAGGCATCGCAGATTAGAGGTAAAATACAAATTTCTTTAAAA
>NW_011957888.1:0-1487 GCF_000949405.1 Vollenhovia emeryi | reverse complement strand
CACCAAAGAGGATCGGATAGAGTGGAAGCTGCCATAAGAGCACAATGTTAAATAGCGTGGCCGAGTTTCAGAGCCATCTACCAGCTCAGAGGCCATCCTAAATCCCCCTACTCTTCAATATATCGAGAAAAAAAATCTTGCTCGCCGGGAATCGAACCCGGCTCGCGCGGATGACGGTCCGACGTCTAACGCACACGGCTATCGCGTACACTCGAGAATATATAAATGTTAAAAAGTGATATAAGCTGCACGGTGACACACTACACGTAGTGCGTCTCCGAACTGCCAGATGGCACGAATCGCGGTGCACGGCCAGCTTCCACTCTATCCGATCCTCTTTGGTCGGCACCACACTGCAAACGGACGCGGCAACCATCCGGAAGCCATGACTAAAGAAGATAACAGCCGCGAAAGCCTGAAAGCCAAGCCTGAAAGCCAAAATCATTTTATATTTATTTCTTTAATATTTTTTATTTTAGAAGAAAAAATCAGCACTTCAAAAAAATTAGATTAGCATAGAATTGAAAGAAGTAAGAAATAGGTGAAATGGATTGTGGAGTTTTAATTCTTGGATTCTTGGATTTTGATATTCAAACGATTCAAGTATTTTAAAATATCCAAATATTTATAAGCAAGATCCTATCGACAGAATGTTCTTTAATTGTTCGATATCTCTCGCTAATATCGTCGCGTCTGCCATTGCGATGAGTTAACTTGTGAAATATTGAAAACGTAAAATTTTATTAGTACTTAATCACGAGACACGGTAGTGTCTCGCGCCAAGTATAAGCGACTAAGTATAAGCTACAAGCCTAGCCACGCGCGCGACACCACCGTGTAAGTTTACGCGAGTACACGAGTTGACGGGCCCTCAGATTTTCGGATCTCAACAACGGCTGATCCGACGAACTTGAGACTGCGCTTAATCGATAGCTTGGGTACGATTTGTATAATAAAAGTGTTTTTACTTTTCTCCTACGTGCCCCGTGTGTGGAGATATTGCTTGCAATGCAAAGTTCGCAGATATGAATTCGCGTTTAAGAAACATCGTCCACGTCGTCGTCGTCAACCACCAGAATTCCATTTCATATTTCTGCCACACGTGGCGCTCGCAAGCGCGGCTGACGTGACTGACGTTACCGACTTAGGTATACGAGCGCCGGTAAATAGAGTGAACCTAATCTTATTGTGCCGATTTATTTAATAATAACGTGTCTCGTGATAACGTGTCTCGTGATGTCTCGTGATTGATATATCTAGGTGTATTAATACCTCGAACTCGATGTCCACGTATCCCAGGTCGCCGATGACGACGTCCAGACAATGCGCTCCGTATTTTCGGTGTCTAGGTGTATTAATACCTTGAACTGGATGTCCACGTATCCCAGGTCGCCGATTACGACGTCCAGACAGTGCCCTCCGTAGTTTTCGGTGTCTAGGTGTATTAATACCTTGAACTCGATGTCCACGTATCCTAGGTCGCCGAT
>NW_011957887.1:0-1487 GCF_000949405.1 Vollenhovia emeryi | reverse complement strand
TGCCCAATATTGGGTGTAAAAATTAATACCTATAATGATGAGAACGAAATTTTTGTAAGTTCTATGTTGTCGAGATTTGCTCAGATCCGGAAAGATCTGCTCAGATCTGGAAAGATCTGACGCATAATGTCTGCTCAAATCTTTTAGAAGATCTGATGTCAGATTAGATCCGAAGAGATCTGATTCGATCTGCAACCCAACTTTGCAAACTAAGAATGATCAGATTTGGTGAGATCAACATATGTCTGGTTGGATCTGACTAAACCTGGTGAGATCTGCTGCGTATCTCAGGAGATCGGAAGAGATCCGACTGGACTTGCGATTCAATATCGAACAGCAGCAATGGTCAGATCTTGTGAAATCGGACTAAAGTTTAGCATGTCTGGCTGGATCTGATCAGATCTGGCCATGCAGATCTGACGAGATAAAATTTTGTCCAATCAGATCTGACTTTACTATAATTTCAGATCTCGTTGTATCTCATTTTATCAAATCAGTTATGGTCAGATCTCCTCCATTTTTTCCCGGGTTCTTTAGAACAATATTGCATCAAGATATATTATTGTAATAATTGAGTGCAGGTTCCTGTCTGGAATAACCTTTTTAGCATTACTGTTGCGATCGAACTACCTTAAAATGACTTACTTCCAGGAAAATAGTCTTTAAGTAAAAAATGCTGGGAGCAAACGCGACTTGATGCCGGTTTGCCCATCTTCAGAGCCCACTCCCATTTTTTCTTCAATTCTTCGTTTTTTTGGAAAAAAATGCAAACCAATTGCCGGTGAGAAGTAATTACAACATTGCGGGACACAACAATAATTAGTAACCCCCCCTCTTCTTTCCAAGAGGAGAACTATTTTCTCCGTGGAATTTTGTTCGATGTTAGTGTCGCTTCCTCTCCGCGGGGAAGCCCTGTCCGAATTTATTTAATTGGAACGCCTCGGGCGTTCGGTACGCGCATAAGTCTCATAAAGATTAAGTCACGGGCCCGTAGCTAAGGAAGCGGGATGCAGTCTTAGGAAGGTTTACGCAATCATGACACCAGATTTTCGCGATACAATCACACTTGCTGAGGCATAAAAACCCTTGCGAATCAAGGGAAAAGCCCGAGCAAGCGTATACTTTATTAGAACACAGTGGCCGGCCGCCGTATCGGCGGCGCGGGCCCATTCACACCAGGTTACAATCGCGATCGCTGTTACATCACGTACCGCGCGGTAGTTCTCGCTCGACGCGGCCGAAATGGCCGCCGAAGACCGAAATGGCGGGTGCCGCTACACCCGACACCGCCCCCTCCCCGCTCTCCCTTGTGAAAGCGCGCGTCATGACGCAATTACTCAAAGGGGGGCCGCGTTCCCTTGTGAACACGGCCCTCCAACGGCGAGACCCGCACACGGCGGCTATCCCCCGCAAGAACTCAAAGGGGGGCCGCGTTCCCTCGTGAACACGGCCCTCCAACGGTGAGACCCGCACCAGCGGCAGTCCCC
>NW_011957886.1:0-1487 GCF_000949405.1 Vollenhovia emeryi | reverse complement strand
GTCGCCCTAAGAGTAAAAGTCACTAAAGCCCGCTGCAGACGATGCTATTTTTCCTGCTGGATTGCTTGCGATTTAGTAAATTACTATCATTGCACCACTCAGCATTCAGGATTCCTAGTAATTTACTAAATCGCAAGCAATCCAGCAGGAAAAATAGCATCGTCTGCAGCGGGCTTAAACTTTAGATTAACAAACTTTAAGCCCGTATCAGACTACGGATTGGGATTAGATTGAAATTTAACCAATCACAGTAAAGTTTACTAATCTCAAGTGCAGTAACTTTTACTCTGATTGGTCAAATTTTAATCTAATCCCCAATCTCAATCCGTAGTCCGATACGGGCTTTATACATAATGAATTTGATTGGTCTATAAGCAAATGCATGACGAATGGACCAATCAAATTCGTTATGCATACGCTTATGCACTTATGCAAAAGTGTGTGCTCCCCGCTTAAAGAATCGACTATGAATACCGGCCTATCACTGCCAATAAAAAGGTTCTTCTTCTTCTTCTTCTAACAGCAGTGAACTCTATACATACTGGAATGAGTGATCTATTGTTCTGGCTGTTGCCGAGAGAGAGGTGCGTTTGGGTGAATCCTTGTCTCCTTCTAGTACTACCTAATTGGATAGTCGCATATAAATGACGAGAAGAAGGGCGTCACTTATATGCGATTATCCAACCAGGTAGTACTAGAAGGAGACAAGGATTCACCCAAAGCACCTCTCTCTCGGCAACAGCCAGAACTATAGATCACTCATTCCAGTATGTATAGAGTTCACTGTCTAACAGTGAACTCTATACATACTGGAATGAGTGATCTATGTATAGACACTATAGAGTTCACTGTCTTCTAATTATGGCCCCCGGAATGAAAAGGTTAGGAAATGAGATAGATTGAGAAAGCAGTAGACACAAATCATTGCCTGTGTCCAGCAGAAGTTAGCGCTTGCTAAGCGCTTTGCGTTCATTGGATTATACTTTCAGATCTGTGCTGAAATAGAGCTATTCTTCTAGATCCAATCAGCATAAAGCGCTTATTAAGAGCTAACTTCTGGAGAACACAGCCAATTATCCCTGTCTCCAACTTCCAGCTTAACCCGTAGCTCCGTAGCTGGATCGGGAGCCACTAATTAGACCAACAACAATCGCTCCGTAGCGTAGGAATGCTTGGCTCATGTATATTTAACTGTTAAGTTAACTGACCGATTAGATTAACTCGCGTTGGTGAAACCGGGCCATACCCAGTGAGAAATGACTCGTCGATCGACGTCGAAACGACGTCGAATCGACATCGACACCGGATGTGTTCGAAAATGGATTTAGTTACTGCCAGTGAAAACAGTATAGTTGGTAGCAATGAAAATTACTGGTGCTGCGTTTTTCGCACGCCAGTAAAGTCAGTAAGGCTGGGTCTACATTGGATGTCGTAAGTCGAATAATGAACTGTGATTGGTCAATTCCTTCCGACACGACTTACGACAT
>NW_011957885.1:0-1487 GCF_000949405.1 Vollenhovia emeryi | reverse complement strand
AATTGTGCGCTGTTCTGGTAATCCGAAGACCCGGGTTCAAAACCGAACAAAACATTGTTGGTTTTCGTTCGATCGCCACATAGCGAAGTGGAAATAGAGAGAGGTGTTATAAGAGGTTTGGGTACGTTCCTTCAAAAACGCCTTGTAACCCCGAGGGGAATCAATATAATGTATTTAAATAAATATCATATTAAATCTTCATCACGATAAAAATCAATTGTTAATTGCATTGACAATTAAAATTACTAAACAATTAAATAATTAGTTTTAATTGTAAGGACAATTAACAATTAATTAATTGTAATTGTGAAAATAAATACATACTCGCAATTAACTAATTTAATTGTCAAACGCAATTAACAATTGAAATTTTAATTGTAAATTGTTAATTGTGAGTATGATTTAATTGTGCCCAACACTGATTTCAGTGGCAAATTGGTTTCTGCAATAAAAAATCTATTTTATTATAATGTATTAAGCAGATTCTGTTATACATATTTTTGTGGTGTATTACCAACAAAACTTGTAGTAGACGTTTTCGAAATCCCCGGTAATTAATAAACCCCCGAAATATTCCATATATTCTTTACCAAGCATTTAAGAAGCGTAGACGAAGTGTCAATTATTTGAGTGTACAAAAAGTGTGTCGGAAAGCTCTATACATGCTTTTCGACACGTTCGGGGTGCATCCGGAGAGCGTGTATGGGTTTTCGAAACCGCAAAGCTTTGACATTACGAGAAGCTTTCTATTTGCACCAGGAAAAGTACAAATTAATATTATGGCATAGGCAATATATATAAATAATATGGAAATGCGCGTTATTATGCAAAAAATAGAACTTAAATGTTTGATAAATCGTTATCTGTATATAACCAGTTTCATATTTATGTATCTTCGATTTAATGACTACCATACAGCACGCATGCTAAAAGACATCTACATCTTTACCATTTTCGTAATACAAATCGTCGTATTGAATTCATGGAATCAAAAATGCTTGCGTACAATTACAGTATATGCATTGATGATCCCGAGAAACTCCAATTTTATACCAAAAATGAGTAAAAATTACAAAATTCATATAATCGATCACATGATATATAACCTTGTAGACGCGAACTGTCACTCCGTCATACTTGTGCTTCGTATAAAAGTTCTACAACTTGTACTCACATGAAACTGAGTTTCTCAGGATTCGATGACATGTAGAATTACTGTGAAACCCTCTAACAATTGGGATTAGACGTTTAAAATAAGAGTATAGTTAGTATTAAACTTTCGCGTTTATGTATGGGTGTGATGTATCGTAGTAGTGTGTCCGTGTGCTCATGTATGCTGCGTTTCGTGTTTAGATGGCGCACACCATCAAAGGCTGAGGGATCCTCTTAAGTTGTTTTTTAGACATACATATCTAACAGACGACTTAAAGGCGTCTTAAAGATGTCTTTTAGACATGCGTGCTGTATGGGTATTTATTAGACCGATA
>NW_011957884.1:0-1487 GCF_000949405.1 Vollenhovia emeryi | reverse complement strand
TTTTTTTCCGTGTACATACACACACACACACACGCACGCACGTACGCACGCACGCACGCACGCACGGACATTTTGTAAAAATTAATTTTTGGACGTTTTAATTAAAACATTTTAAACATATTCCCAAAGAAAACTGGAAAAAAAATTTTTCACGAAAACAAAGCTTCCTCTACAAGGAAGCAAAATATAAAGATTGGAGACATAAAAAAGATTATCTTAACCGAAAAATACAATATATTGCAAGTATGTAATAATTGTACGTGTGATATCAATAAACTTAATGATTTCATACAACTAAAATATACAGGGTGTTAAATTTCAAACGTAACAGGTGGAATATTTCGTAAACAATGCATTTTAGAAAGAAATGTTTCCTACAAAAGTTGTAGGGTTAGAGAGAACATAACATAGTAATATTCGTATAACCTTGGGTGGCGTATCCAAAGTCAAGTGGAGGTGAGAACGAATTTTTTAAAAGGAAACCTATATTTTTTATTATAACATCTTTTTATTATAACATCTTTTTCACTAATTAATTTGAACAACTTTTATCTGAAGCACTTTTTTATTTACTTAATATTTTTGAAGATATTCAATAAATACTTGGTAACTCTTTCAACATTCAGTTTACGATATTGAATATTAAATGACGGAATGAAAGGACTCAGAAAAGAAAAAATAAAATAATCAAGTAAATAAAAAATACTTTATTACTAAATTAATAAATCTTCATATAAAGATAAAAGAATTTTCGTCACTTTTCCTACAAATTCTTTTTGTAAAAATTTTTATAATAGAGAAAATTTATTGCGAAAAGTATTACCTCAACCAGGGTTTGAACCTGGACCTCTCTTCTCTCTACGCGGGCGTCTCAACCAATTCGACCACCGAGGCATACGATAATATTAGTCACAATAACAGTATATAGATATTGTTTACGCGTCTATTTCGACTTTTTTATAACTGCGCGCCGATAAGGGTTGTCGATCTATACAGAACTGTCAATACACGATTTTTAGATTTCCTTGTCCCCTCCCTCCCCCTGCCCATTCCCACTATTATGGAGGAACACCATATTTGAGGTCAATGGTGTATAATCAACTATAATAGTAAGAATATTTTTAAAAGTCGCCAGCAGTAATTAACAACATCAGTGATTTTATTGACCATATCTGGCAATTTTTATAATGCAGAAAATTTATGGCGAAAAATATTACCTCAGCCAGGGTTTGAACTAGGGCTGACGATCATGTCCGGATAAATAAATATCTGGGTATCCGGATATCCGAAATAGAGATAGATCCGAGATAAAATATTCGATTTAAGTGAAAATCCGGATATCCGGATCTTGTTCGGATCCTGATCTTGTTTGAAGTTAAATGCAGTGCTTAAAAATAAACGTGTTTTGGATAAATAACTTTTGAATAAATAACTTATTAATTCAAAACTCCAAAACACGTTTATTTTTAAGCACTGCATTTAACTTC
>NW_011957883.1:0-1486 GCF_000949405.1 Vollenhovia emeryi | reverse complement strand
TAGCTTTATCAAGGTTATCTAAAGATCACCTTCAAATTTTTATACGGAACCCTCCTTTTTCATTACATATTCTTGTAGCTTATTTCAATAGCTTTCCAAAACGCTATAATAAAGTACGGTTTCGTTAAGTACTTTTGGAGTTATGAGGATTGACGGTACTTCGTATTAATCCCTGAATAACTTTTTAAATATCCAAGATAGAAAAAAATGTTAAACACTAAAGTTGCATCGTTTTCAGTGGCGCATTCCGTAGTAATATCAGCATGACCTTGAACAGCTTTATCAAGGTTATCTAAAGATCACCTTGAAATTTTTATATGGAACCCTCCTTTTTCATTAAATATTTTTGTAGCTTATTTCAATAGCTTTCCAAAACGCTATAATAAAGTATGTTTTCGTTAAGTACTTTTGGAGTTATGAGGTTTGAAATTTACGGTATTTTTAATTCCATGAATAACTTTTTGAATATCCATGTGTTCCGGATTCAATTATGAATCTCGGTCTGTTCGTCACCGGCGTGATGGCAGCATCAGCCGGGTCAGATCGTGCAGCGCCACAGGAGCGCTGCGCGCGCATGCCCGATCGCGACGCGAGGCGACAGCGCTTCTTCACGCTAGTTACCGGCGCTTTTGGCTCATGGCTACCGTACCTAGTACACGCGTCGTGTAGTGCAAAAGATTCTCAAGTGCTCTTGTGGACTTTTCTCATCCGAGAATCGACTCAGTGCGAAGACGAAGTGAACTCTTCGTTGTGCGACTCATCCTGGACATTTAGATACAGCATCAACGGCAGCTCAAGCTCTCCACGCATCGCACGCCGGCGTAGCGTGGCCACGGCTCACGGGCATCGACATTCACGAGGCCGGCCATCGATTAATATAATCGAACCGTGCGAGTGATTAAGAGACTTCTCATCCCCGTTAGATCATAGACTGTTCAAACTGTAAGCTTCTTATATTTATTAAACGACCAACAGTATTTTACTCAAAACGCCAAGAGTGTTCGATCACGTGATTTCTACCCTCGCAAGCGTGCATCCGTTCCCCGAATCTCTCGCCGCAAAGTCCTCTCAGCCCTGCTTCCAACCGCAGCGGTCCAGCGAGCTCTCCCAAAAGAGATTCGCGAACATTTTTTGGTCCTTCGAGCCGGATGCGGCGGGGCTCTCGGACGGATTAGCTCAACCACGCAGTGATCACGTGAACGGCGACGCGCACGTATACGGTCCCTCGCATTGATCACGTGATCTCACGATTTTCTCGCGTGACAGCTCATCGGTGACGGCTCAACTCTCATCGGGAGAATCCTCAAATCTCTTCGGCCGACGAGACGTCTCATCCTTCTCGCTCTCTCACCATGGCGGACGAGACGAAGACGGGCAAGACGGACCGCTCGAAAACCCCTGTGTTGGAGCTGCCTCCGGGAGACCGCACGTCGGGAAGGACGACGTCTCCTGCCCGGCTTCCGACGGAGCTCGCGCTCAAGGTGCA
>NW_011957882.1:0-1486 GCF_000949405.1 Vollenhovia emeryi | reverse complement strand
ACCGGGCCTTATACACAAGATGCTTGATATGACATTTACTCAAAGGCTCATTTTTTGTGGATTGTAGAGATGTTTCGTAAACATTTCAGTTTAAATAATACCAGATTTCGTAAACATTTCAGTTCACTTCTTCAGAATACGACGTCCTTCCTCTTCCTAAGAAGTAAACTAGAATGTTCACAAAATGTCGGAAATGAAATCATGAAGGACGTGGCAACCGTAAGCCATAGTAGGCATTTATTCATATCAAAAAAGACTAAAATATCAGTCATATAAAAGATATTGGTAAGCCTCGTCTACACGACAAGGCGTAAGGCACGGCGCAAGAGCTCAGGCACAGGCGTTGGAAATAAAATTAGTTTATTTCTCTCGCTTGCGCCGCTGCGCCACGACCCTGCGATCGGGAAAAATCCTCTTGCGCCTGTGCCCGCGCTCTTGCGCCGCGCCTTGTCGTGTAGACGAGCCTTTAATGTGTACTTACGAGAAAATATTGAAGACAAATGCGCTAGATCACATGCTTCCAAAAACGATGTAACCTCGGTAGCACTCATTTTCACGATACGAATGTCCAACGAACAATGGCCGGCAAGACGTTCAACCTCCTCCGTTATTCTCCGTGATTAACCACGCGGCGGACACGATCGTAGGCATTCAGATGTTACTAATGCCAGGGAACGCACCACGTTGCCGTGCACTATGTCCTCCGATCGCACGGATGGAAACGGGAACGCACCACGATGCCGTGCACTATGTCCTCCGATCGCACGGATGGAAACGGGAACGCACCACGATGCCGTGCACTATGTCCCCCGCTCCCACGGATGGAAACGGCACCGCACCACCATGCCGTGCCCCACGTCCGCCGACCCCACGGCGGGAAACGGGCACGCACCACCATGCCGTGTAACGGTTCACCGATGGCGCGGATGACCACGGCCCCGAAACGGGCGCGCACTGCGATGCTCACAACTTCCACAGATCGCGCGGATGGTAACAGCTCGGAGACAAACACGCACTGCGATGCACGCGTAGAACATCCACCGATCGCGTGGACGACAACGGCTCGGAAAGAGGCGCGCGCTACGATGCCGTGCAATACGAGTATGTCGCACGGATGGACTTGTCTCTCTTGCCTCGTCTCTGAGGCCCTACTGCGTGCACTCGCAGAAATACGCATGTACGGACGACACAAAATAATTTGTGTAATTTTCTATCGGATACTGTTTAATCGGAAATAACATATCCGTTCATTAAAGAAATTCTTTATTTTATTCAAAATATATGTAATCTAACCAAATAAGATATTATTCTGTTTAAAGTTAAATTTTGTTTTCTTTAAATAACAGTATTTTTTCCATTAAACAATATGGTATTCTGTAATGAAACAACACAATCTTCTATTTAACAAAGTAATGTTTAGTATAAAATTATGTTCTTTAAATTAAACAAATCCAAGTCAAACAAATAGGATTACTAAATCCAAAGA
>NW_011957881.1:0-1486 GCF_000949405.1 Vollenhovia emeryi | reverse complement strand
CTGAGCTCCCTCGCGTTGCGCTCGTCCTATTATACTCGTTCTTGGGGGGAAGGGAGGGGGTAGTCAGGGGGGGCGTGGTCAGAGGGAGGGGAGTCAGCCAATCCCGGCTGACGGTTTTTTAAAAAGGACGAGCGCAACGCGAGGGAGCTCAGTATCAGAGTCTCCCAGCCCTGATGAAGCAGACTGCAACGCCTGCGAAACGTCGGCACCACACTGCAAACGGACGCGGCAACCATCCGGAAGCCATGAAGAATAAAAAGTTTTTATTAATATTAAGTGTGATGTTTTGTTTTATGATTATTTCCTATAGTCTTAGCATTTATTGAGAACGTGTTGTCTTAATATTTCAGAAAAGAAACTTGACCATGCATACACCACAAGGATTAATACTTCCTTACGTGAAAAGCACATACATGGATAAGAAGAATCGCCTTAAACAAGAATCTAGAATAAGGTTTTCATTAAAAAATCGATTGGGTCTCATAGGGTCCACATTGGGCCTCGGGTCGAATATCTGAGCCCACTAGTAATTAGGTTTCATTGAATCTACCAACTCTTGTTTGTAACATTTTTTTCTGAAATACATCATTTCGACCGTTTCCAGACCCTATACAACACAGAAGCTTGCAGCAACATTACATTGCAATATTGCATATTGCAATGTAATGTTGTACAGATACTGCAAAGATATTTTATTTTACAATATTACTTTAGTAATGTTGTAGCAATATTATTTTAAAATATTGATACAATTATGTTTGTAATATGTATATTGTTTAATCATCTCTCTTTGAGTTACGTTCAAAAATAATTTTAAATATTTAATAACAGTTAACAAAGATATGTTATGTACAAGCATATGTACAAGTATCTTACACATTGCAGGAAGGAAGTGCCCGTCCAATCATTGATGTTAAGCAACATTGAGTGTGGATAAATCTTGGTTGGGTGACCGCGACTTTACGGTATTTTCATACACGACCGCGAAAATGTTGTTAGCTCCTATAATTTTTAAAATCTGGAATTTGTTCATAAATTTTGCTTCCTCATAAAGGAAGCTTTGTTTTCGTGAAAAAATTTTTTTCCAGTTTTCTTTGAAAATATGTTTAGAATGTTCTAAAACGTTCAAAAATCACATTTAGAAAAAATGTCGTTATGTATGTATGTATGTATGTGTGTGTGTGTGTATGTCTGTATGTATCCTTACGATGTAACTCTAAATAACTTTTTAAATATGTAAGATGGTTTCGTTAGGTACTTTCGGAGTTATGTGCTTTTGAAAGTTACATTATTGTCGAAAATCGCATTATTTAAGGTTGAGTTTTTGAATATGATATTGAATATGATTGTTATGATGATAAAGTTTTTGAGAAATGTCTGTGGTTGCTGTAACTATCGCAAATTATCTTTAATAATGATTTCCAAAAATTTCAAATGTCTATAACTCAAGAACTAATTAACCATATTTTAATGAATCATATATGTA
>NW_011957880.1:0-1487 GCF_000949405.1 Vollenhovia emeryi | reverse complement strand
TCTCTCTCTCTCTCTCTCTCTCTCCTCTCTCTCTCTCTCTCTCTCTCTCTCTCTCTCTCTCTCTCTCTCTCTCTCTCTCTCTCTCTCTCTCTCTCTCTCGTTCACTCTCTCTCTCTCTCTAGCCACGTTAACGTTGCTCTGCTAACGCACCACCCTTCGCCTTCTCTTCCCTCCCGCCCACTTCCCTTCGTCCTCTCCTTATCTTCTGGCGCGCGTGCAACTACCTGCTGTTTGCGATACGTATAATACATTTTTAGCGCCCGTTGGAGCTTCCGGGAGGCTGAGGACTTCGATGGATCTCTTCTTTCGAAATTGAGTTGTTATGACGAAAATCTTTCTAGAATCCCCTAAAATATATCTTATTTTATTATAATTGTCGACCCCGTGCACACACATTCGTGTATTTAAATGATAAGATCTAAATAATTAATTCACACATGCCTATATTAATTTTATAAATATGTTTTTCTTTTTATCTCTAGTTTAAAAACTGTCGACTTTCCTCGGAGAATAAAACCAAAAGGCAATCGCCGATTTATCTCCCTCGTTCTTTGTTCCTCTTTAAAAGTACAATTTGTCCGCATTGCCGTGCTTTTTATAAACTGTATTTACCGACGAGTTGTAGCAATAGTTATTTTATTTCGCTTCCAGATCGTTTTCCTCATTGCTCATGACCAGGGTTGGGACATTTGACAAATTTTAGGGTTTTTTACGTTACACGTAATAAACGTGTATATTACGTCAAATATGTATATAAAACGTAATATACATGTCTAAAACTATCTAACTTGGAAGAGTCCCGTTAGCAGTGTTAGGTGTTAGGTTTAGCACTGCTAATATCTAATATCACACGTAACGACACTCGACTTCTTTGCTAGAGTAGAGAGTGTAGAGACTAGTCACTAGAGTCTCTAGAAAACGTGCTCTCCTATTGGGTATCGGATGTCATAAATCGGAAATCGGCCGCAGTGTGAATCCCTCATAACCTTTAAATTAACAAATGTTCAGTCGGTTCAGTCGTTAACGCCGTCAACGGATTCGAATTTTACAGACCAGAATTTAATTATGCTGGTACCCTCATTTAAATATCAACGTTTAAAGATCTCTTATTCGTAAGAGCCAGAGGAGCCTTTTATAACAAGCCCAGAAGTGGAATCAATGACGGAAGAGTTTACTCTACGAAAATGATTTTATCAAGGTTGATGTTTTACCAAATAATATTTCTGTCATAGATCCACCAATGTTGTTTGAATGCAATCCGGCTTGCGACTGTAACCGCATTACATGCAACAACCGAGTGATTCAGCACGGACTGACGCAACGGTTTCAATTATTCCGCACAAAGGGCAAGGGTTGGGGTCTCCGAACTCTTCGGCATATTCCTAAAGGCACTTATGTTTGCGAGTATGTCGGCGAGATAATCCTTCGGATAGATTACGTTGGATTACGTCGCCGGAAAAACCGCGTCTCCTCTGGTCTCCTCTCGT
>NW_011957879.1:0-1486 GCF_000949405.1 Vollenhovia emeryi | reverse complement strand
CCCCCGAACTATCGACCCGCGATCGCGGAAAATTCGGAGCAGCCTGTTGCGAAGTGTGTAAGAGCGAGGTTTACCGCTGCCGCCGTTTTCCCGCCCACGAGTGCGAGTTCCCGCGGAAGCCCAGGACGAGCCGTTGCCGCCTGCCGATCCCGGGAGAGCCGAGGTGCCGGTGAGATCCTCCTCCGTCCGTTTCGCCCCGTGCGATAGCGTCCGGGCCCGGGTTGTTCTGTCGCCGCCGGGAAAATTTCGCGTTTGGCGTCGCCCGGGCTACGGCCCGCCGGCTTTAGAGTTTTCTTTGGTGTCCCGGTCGCGGCGACAAGCAACCGCGGCTACCCCGGAGCCTGCAGGGCACAGGCCGCGTGTGAGAGTGTGTGTGTGAGCGTTCGAGTCGAGCGTCGCGGTCGCGTAGAGTCGGGTCCGCCGACCTGGAGATTCGCGGCGCGAGGGGTGCGTTGCGCGAGATCACGCGGGTACGCATGCCGCGGGAGTGTCGCGTGCATGCGTGGCGTGAAGGAGTCGCGACGACCGAGAGAGTGTGAACGGCGGTGTGAGAGTTCGCGATACCCCGGGCCGTTTCCGCCGCGGTCGGCGGCGGGTTCGCGAGGACGGTGCGTCCGGAGCGGGATCCCCTGCCGACCAGCGCGGCCGGCGCGGCCGGGAGCGAGCGAAAGGCTCGCCGTAGTTAGCCGTCGGGGACCGCCCGGCGGATTTTGCGTTTTGCACGTCGTTGTAAGACGGGCCGATCCGTCGGCTCTTATATATATGAAATGACTCGGGAAGACATCCCCAACAACATATTTAAAAATCAAGCGAATCGGAGAGGAAGTCGCTTTTATGCACAATTACCCCAAACTTGTTTGTTAATAACTTTCTAACGAATAACGACCGCCGGCTAAAAACTTCTAAGAGTTACTCAGGAGGGTGTCCTTGACAACATATGTCAAGATCAAGGTCATCGGAAGGTGGGATCTTTTTATGCACATTTACCCATTGTTTATATAAAAATAGGGAAATAAAACTAAAAATATACAAAATCTTTAAATTTTTTTACTTTATTTCTTTTACAAAAAAGGGTTTATATATTTCAATAAAACTCTTAAACATAAATTGGATAACTTACTATTTTTAGGTATACTATAATATATATATATATAGATATATATTTGGTATATATATATATATAGAGATATATTGGGAAGACGATGATCCGGTTATTTTGAAAACTTGAGGATAAAGAGAGGCAGGAGACTAGATTGAATCTAACCGAAAATTCGAAGTTCACTCAGAATATCGGAGATCAACTAAATCGAAGGATATCAGTCTGATCAAGATGCTCATCATAGTGAACCCCTCCCTTTTATTAATAAGACGTTACACAAAGTTAACAAAAGAAATGGTTAGAGATAACAAGAGGAACAATTAATTCGAGAATGAATCGTTAAGTCTGTTGTGAAAGTTGTCACTATGCTAAAAAAAAACATGTGTT
>NW_011957878.1:0-1486 GCF_000949405.1 Vollenhovia emeryi | reverse complement strand
CTCTCATTTGTTTATTTAACAATTCACATCGCTTATACAGATAGAACACAATTTGGCAAGCACTTATATTAAAGGAATACAGTCGTATACTTTTCTCTCATTTGTTTATTTAACAATTCACATCGTTTATACAGATAGGACACAATTTCCTTACATACATTAAAAGAATACATTCGTGTCATTTTTGTGATTTTATATACGGTTACATTTGATATGACAGGTACTAGTAGTAGCAACAGTTAAAAGAATACATTCGTGTCATTTTGTTATATTATATACGGTTACATTTGATATGACAGGTACACTAGTAGCAGCAACAGCAGCATTATGCGATATCGACAGACATGAAGCTAAATGTTGCTTTGAAAGGATTAGGAGACACTGCCTTATACATGGAAACATATAAGTGTATACAATTTTGTCGCTTTGAGTTTTCTATGGTATTTTCTACATTTTTGTAAAGGACAGGTATGCTTCGATTGGGAGATACTGCATTATACAATGAAACATAGAATAAATTATATGCTTGTATGTATAACTCAGTATCTCCTAATGGAAGCACCTTTACAAAAACTGCGAAAAAATACCATAGAAAGCTCGAAGTGATAGAATTGTATACAATTATGCTTCAATGTATAAGTCATTATCGCCTTATCCTTTCAATGCTACAGTTAGCTTTATGTCTGTCGATCTCGCCTAATACTGCTGTTGCTACTACTGTGTACTGTGTACATCATTATGACAGGTACTAGTAGTAGCAGTAGCAGCACTAGGCGATATCGACAGCTACATGAAGCTAAATGTTGCTTTGAAAGGATTAGGAGACAGTGCCTTATACATGGAAACATATAAGTGTATACAATTTTGTCGCTTTGAGTTTTCTATGGTATTTTCTACATTTTTTGTAAAGGACAGGTATGCTTCGATTAGGAGATACTGCCTTATACAATGAAACATAGAATAAATTATATGCTTGTATGTATAAGTCAGTATCTCCTAGTGGAAGCACCTTTACAAAAACTGCGAAAAAATACCATAGAAAGCTCGAAGTGATAGAATTGTATACAATTATGCTTCAATGTATAAGTCATTATCTCCTTATCTTTTCAATGTTACAGTTAGCTTTATGTCTGTCGATCTCGCCTAATACTACCGCTGCTACTACTGTGTACTGTGTACATCAGATATCTTATTTATTTATTTCGAGTTATAGATTGATATATTTTTCTTTGTCATTCTTGGGTACGGTTATCTCTCTCTCTTTCATCTGAAAACAAACGTACACATCTCTGTTACATACAGTGTTGAAAATAAAAAACACCATTTCTTACTTACACAGATCCACTTGGCTTTGCCTTCTTCACTCTTGTTTCATTCATATCCCCACGCACATCAGATAATCGTCGTACATAGTCTTTCAAGGGCATATTCATTTCCTTGATAAAGGTAAATATTTGTTTTCTGAAACCAAACGGAAACACTTTGT
>NW_011957877.1:0-1486 GCF_000949405.1 Vollenhovia emeryi | reverse complement strand
AGAGAGAGAGAGAGAGAGAGAGAGAGAGAGAGAGAGAGAGAGAAGCCTGAAGATAGAGAATCAGGATTCGATATCTCATTATCGGTCGATCCCAAATTGAAGTCACCGGTGGGAAGTAACGAGATCTCCAATTATCCTTAGGACAGTGTCACCCTATCTTATCATTTATTATATATATATATACATATATATATTCCATGGTATGTGTGTTTGTGTGTATGTGCGCGCGCGCGCGCGCGTTCTTTAAGCGAATTTCAAAGAAAAGAAACAAACACTACACTATCCTTAATCTTTTATCTCTTCCGTCATCATTTTGTGCAATACGATTAGTAAAGGTTCTTCGGAATCTGTAAAGCTTTTTCTGAAATCTAATAGTCACGGTTATCATTAGCTTGCGAAAGTTTCTGACAAATTCATACAGCTTTTGACAGACCGACAAATAATTATGCACCTTGTTTGTCGAATAAGAAGAATCGTTTTGTGCTGCTCCTCACAAAATCTTTTCTATCGAAAAGATAAGTTTGTCCAAACCCTAACAGAGAATCGATCTTCGTCGCACCACGAAAATCCTCCCCGCATGTTCTGCCCTTCCTACTTTTCCTACTATCTCCATTGTGCTTTCTGCCAGTCGGTACTCTCTCTTTATTTCCATTTCCATTCTCATCCTCTTGTTTTGGTCCAATAGTCAGTCGCCAGTCTGATCGATGATACGCCAACAGGCGGTACTGCGCATGGCCGACTAAATACAAACTCGCTCCTTATTATACCGGGTGTGCCAATAAAGGGAGTATGGAGAAGGAGGAGAAGGAGGAGGAGGAGGAGGAGGAGGAGGAGGAGGAGGAAGAGGAGGAGGAAAAACAGGAGCAGGAACGGGAGGAGGAAGAGGAGGGAGAGGAGAGGATGATGGAAGTGGCGGAGAAGTGCGAGGGCAGGAAAGGAGAGAGGGAAGGAGAATGCCGAGAGAGCGTTCTGTCAGAGTTCCTCACTCCTTCGAACCAAGGCGATCATATAAAGGATCCTCTTCTATCGCGTCTTGCTGCTACCGCTGCTTCAGCAATGCAACCCCGTTGTACCCCTTCCTTTTCTACCCCGCTACTACTCTAACTCAGCAGCGTCCTGTGATATACCAGCAGATGCCAAAGGATAATCCGGATACCCGATTTCCAATCCCGATGCTGCGAAACGACACCTTCGCACAGCATCATCGATCCTTCTTACGGACTTGGACGACAATGCTTTTCAATGCGACTTTTCTTCCTCTGCCCCCGGCGTCGGCATATTTTCGTGCATTCATTGCTACATTTCTCGCAGATATCTTCGATATATATATTTATATATTGGATATCTACTGCTTCGAATACTATTCCTCCTATATCGTACAGTTTACAATGAAAAACCGGCGTTCTTCTATATTTGCAAAAACTTTCAATTCAGATTACTCCCCGTGCAGGTCATATTTCGAGTGTCTCTAATAAGCGATATATGC
>NW_011957876.1:0-1485 GCF_000949405.1 Vollenhovia emeryi | reverse complement strand
GATGTGCGCATAGCAATATCGATCGCCGGGCGGTTACATCTTGCCACGCGCTCGAATTGGGCGGTAGGCCGGCCTAAGACAACGATTTTTAATAATTAATTACTCGTTAACTATTACGAAAATTGCAAAATGGTACAGGACTTTTCCGTTCATCTCGATCCGTTTTACCTTCTCAAAAATTTTGTCGGATATGGAAAGACTCACCCTGTATAATTATCAAAAACATATATGTATATATAATATGTATATATATAATATGTATATATATACAATACATATAAGGTAATTTCAATGAATAAGTGCTAGGCAGTCTCCTCTCAAAAAAATTATATTTTCGAAAATATGCATATTGAATTAAAATTCTGAAAGTCAAAATATGGTTATATAATGATTTTATGACGAGTCACTGTATAGTCATTTTAAAGTCATAAAATTTCAGTGATCAAACTCTGATATTTTCCCGTCATCTTGACGTCACCATGACATCATTTTGACTTTTTGCGTATAGTCATTTTAAAGTCATAAAATTTCAGTGATCAAACTCTGATATTTTCCCGTCATCTTGACGTCACCATGACATCATTTTGACTTTTTGTTCTCCTTGGGTAACGATCGCTATAATTTTAGTCCTATGGAGTTTGTCCTAAGTTGTACCGTTTTTAAGATAAAAATTATTAAAATTTCACACTCTCTCTCTTTCTCTCTCGCTCTTATACCTTCTCTCTCTTACTCATTGCTTCTCTGGTAATGATTCTTTAAAATTAATTTTTTCGAGAACTATGAGACGTAGAGGCTTCGGGCCTTTCTTAAACCCTTAGTTACATTGAATTTTACATCCTCTAAACAATTTATCGTAACTTTGTGACGGTTGATATTTCCGAGATGTTCGCCATGTAACATATGTCATTTGGGCCTGTTGAATATTATTATAAATTTTAATTTTAACTTTTCAAAATTTTATTTGTTAACTTGAAAACCAATGAAGATGGAAGAAAAGTTTCCTTACTATATTTGTTAATTAGGCTAATTGAAAAATTGAAGCCCTTTGAATTTCACCTAAGTCTCATAATACCTTTGACTATAGAAACCTGGACTGCTAGCTACGAAATTAATATGTAATGAACATAGGGACAACAGCGCCACCATGGTCCTTACCCAAGAACTAAAATATCATGACGCCATACAACAGATTGCCAGAGTCAGAGTGTTTGACAGCTGCATTGCAATAATTCGTTTTGTGAAATTAAAAGACGAAATGGGTCGTTATTGTTTTGTGGAAAAGTGTAATACCTCAAAATATAAGCGTCAACATGAAGATAATGATATCAGCTTACGATTTTTTGGGTATATGAGTATGTGCGATTCTAACCTATATTTTCTAAAGTATTTTTATAATTGTAATATATGAGATAAACGTATTTATAATGTTTTTTTATTATAACTATATATGTATAATAGTTATATATATGTATATATAAATATACA
>NW_011957875.1:0-1485 GCF_000949405.1 Vollenhovia emeryi | reverse complement strand
ATATAAGTATAACAAAATATAACATAATAAGAAGCAGCGAGAAAACGCGAACCATGATAGACATGAACGAATCGTGATAGGCGCGAACGAGAAATCGCGAAACGTGATAGTCGTGGGCGCGACAGGTGGAGCGATAGGGCGAGAGAGAGGATGCGAGGAATAGGATGCGAACGGGGAGAGAAGGAAATACGAGCGGAGAAAAATAGACATCGTTTCAATATATGTAGGATGGTATATGTATGGACTTTATTACAGAAAATAGTCAGTTCACAGAGTTCACAGAGATCGTCCGAAAACCTTTACTCTCCGCTGTCCAAGACCGAAGTGTCTTTGTTCCCTCGCAATGCGCGAGATGCGCCGCCGCGATCCGTCTCTCTCTTCATCGCGAACGCTCTCTTACACCGATCTACCGTTACTCTATAGCGCACGCTGGACAATACTCGATGGCGGGAATGTTACAAAACTTAAAATATAATTAAACGATTACACTTAATCCTACATATATAATGTATATTTATTTTAAAGCGATCCCTATACTAATTTAATTTATTTTACAAATACCTTACAACTACTTCTTCCTCCAGGCTTTTCCTATATAACTTATTTATTTCGTACTCCCATTGATTTACAACAAACGTCTCTAGGCAGTCTCTACATAAGAATGCCGGGATGGCATTCATTATAAATTTACGACACCCGTAACAATACGATTTCAATGTCGATATGTATTGGACTGGGGCACAAAATCCGTGCCACGCGGTTCTCGACACGTAATTGTTTGGCCTGCCCATGTGGTTATAGCAATCGCTGCACAGCCGTATTTTGTCCCCATCATCGCCAATAAATATCTCCTCGTTTTGTGCAGATTTTATGCATAGACCCTGCATAAATGTAAGGTAGGCTTCGTGGTATTCAGGTATGACCCCGTCTATGGGGCCATACCACTCCAGCCTCTCCGCCTCGCTCCTATCATCAACGGGAGGCCGCATGGTTCTGTAAACATTAATCTCATTATCATCAACCTGAGCGGTGACGAGCTTGATCTAAAGAATAATTTGAACTTACCTATTTCTTCGTGTTAAAAATAAATTTCTTCAGATTAAAAGCTGCGAATCGTCTTGGCTGTTTCTTTCCAGATGATTTCTCCTACTGTGGTAGTTTGTAGGCTTTCGGGCCATTTATATATGCCACATTCATATCATTTACCCCATCCCGCACCCCATCTTTGTCAGCAGATCTGTGCGGGTGCTTGATCCCAAGGAAATTAATATGCACACCCTGGCGTCTGCGCTAATCAAGACATCTCCGGCGATATCTATTACATGTAACTCTGCATCTAGCAAATAATGCCTCTGTCAAAACTGTGTATCAGCGCTTGATCCTCTGTCTCATCCCACGTCTACCATCAAGACATTCCCGATGATATCTATTACATGTCGACGCAGTAGGTGCGAGTATAAACGCTCTGAACTCTCTGACATCATA
>NW_011957874.1:0-1485 GCF_000949405.1 Vollenhovia emeryi | reverse complement strand
CTGTCCAGTAGTTTAGGTGGAGCATCTCCCTACGAGAAGTGGACAGGCGAGATACCTAACGTAAATTGTCTTCGATCATTTCGATCCAAGGTATTCATCGTGGACAAGAATCCCACGAAGGACAAATTCGCAGCTAGGTCGATTGAAGGAGTCTTTGTTGGATACCCGCGGGAGACAAAAGGTTACAGAGTCTGGATACCCGAAATGAATAAAGTCATTGTGGCTCGAGACGTAAAATTTCTGGAGGCGAAACATGAATCTGTAGCAAATGATTGCAGTACTCGTGAGTTGTTTCAGGTACCTTTATGTTTGGAGGACGAGGCTACTGAACCAGGAACTCCGCCAGGCCTGTTCGATGGTGCACCGAGAGAGCGGACCAGCCCTGTGCTTGCTGATGTGCCGAGAACACCAGAGAGGCCGATGCAACCAAGAACTCCAGAAAGGCGTGCGCCCGGTAGACCAAGGCTGTTACGTACCGGAAACAGGGGGCGTCCTCGCAAAGTGTATCAAACGATTAGTGAGGGAGCTCCAAATGAGGATGATGTATTAACCGAAGTCGTTGCAGACGAGTTAGAGGATGATGTTTTTCGCGAGGCGAATGTTGCCGCTGACGACATGTTCGCCGGGGTTGCTGAAGTCTCCATCCGAGAAGCAATGATGAGTGAAGAGAAAAATGAATGGGAGGAAGCCATCCTGCTGGAGGTGGAAAGTCTGGTCAAGAACGACACCTTGAAGATTGTCAAGAAGCCTGAAGATAAGAACATCGTTGGTAGTCGGATAGTGCTAACAAATAAGTATGGTCCTGACGGTTCGATTGCAAAGCGAAAGGCAAGAATAGTAGCCAAAGGATATAGTCAGCGCTATGGTGTGGACTATCATTACACGTTTGCTCCGGTGGCTCGACTGGACTCCATAAGACTGATGCTAGCCCTTGCGGCTGAACTCGGATTAACCATCTGGCAGTTTGATGTGGTGACTGCTTTCTTAAATGGATATTTGGATGAAGAGGTTTATATGCAGCTACCCGACATGCTGATGAATTCGCTTGAGAAACTAGTCCTCGAGAAGAATTCCTTACCAGAGGTGAAGAATCGAGCTGAAAATATGCTAAAGGAACTGCACGCAGGAGGAAATGCTTGCCGATTAAATAAGGCACTATATGGCTTGCGTCAAGCCGGTCGACAATGGAATATTCGACTAGACGCAAAACTAAAGAAGATGGGGCTCGCTCCAACGCGAAGTGAGCCATGCTTGTATCAAGCACATCGTGATTCAGATATTCTTTTACTGCTGATATATGTTGACGATATATTAGTGGCTTCGCAAAACCTTAAATGGATATCGGAAATTAAGGAACAATTAAGCCGAAAAATTTGAGATAAAGGATCTCGGACCTGCTGAGAGGTGTTTAGGACTCGAGATTGTGCAAGGAGACGATGCAATAAAGCTCAGAGAGGATATACGTTGGATATTTTAGCTAGGTTC
>NW_011957873.1:0-1485 GCF_000949405.1 Vollenhovia emeryi | reverse complement strand
GCGGGAGGTGGAGCGACGTGCGAGATACACAATGGTGGGAAAAAACCTAGGCGCAGCGGGAAGCGCGGCGCGGGCGGCGAGTGCGGCAGCGAGCGCGAGCGACGGGCGACTCGAAACATAAACATAGTATCTTGCGCGTCGCTCCACCTCCCGCTCATCGATCGATTTTCTTAAATGCCTTCCGAGTCCGGCCTACCCTATTCTGCATCCTCATTCGCTCAGACGTGTAAATTAATTACTCGATAACTATTGTTACTTTTGTACCGCGGCACATGATATTTCTCCTTAGCTTAACCCAATCTACCACTATTTTCAAGTTGGCTACTTTTGCATCAGACACCCTGTATATAATCAAATTGATAACTCTTCCCAGCAAGCACGTTTTCACCCTTCTTTCTTTGTTCGTTTTCAAACGATGTTTGACAAAATTCAGGTTATGTGACGAACTCATCGCGACGTGGCTGTTGGTTGGACTCTGATTGGCTGGGTGCGAAAATAATGCGAAACGGAACGCGCCCATAGCAAGCAGCGGCCAGAAACATAAATCATCATTTGAACATGCATAGCATATTCCTAGAACATAATGGAACATACTGCGTATGTTCATATAGAAGTCCGTGAATATACCACGTACATTCTATGCCAATATTCATAGCACATTTACAACATTCCATAAACATTCGTAGCACGTACGCTGCTAATATTCCACGTATATTCAGTAAGAATATCCGTAGAAAATTACATGTGTACAGTCAGGAGCATTGAGGTTGCGACACTTTTTTTTTTATGAGTTTACGAACGCGCAAAAAAATTCAGGATGCGAATCCCTGTCCGCGCTCATGCGCGGTGAGTGATCATGGTGCTGTCAAATTTGTGTATACAATGTGTAACATAAATTTATATGCGGCGGCAAATCCATAATAAATAACATGATTATTCAGTTGATTCGTGTTAACTCGCTGTCGGATCAGATCTTTCGCCGGCTTGTCTCTTGGTTATACTAATGAATAATGTGGGATGATTTCTACATACAAAATAAAATAAATATAATAAATATAATTTATAATTAAATAAATAAATAAATTTAAATTAATTTAAATAAATTAAGTAAATAAATAAATTTAAATAAAATAAATAAAGAAAGAAATGACATTAATTTAATAAATATATGTATAAAATGACCCTAATACCTTGTCTTCACTAATATTTTTTTAAATTTGTGAATCAAATATCCGACGGCAATTTAGTAGAAAATTTATTGATTTAAAAACTTTTCATACATAATTATATATAAATGGCTGTATGGGGGTAATTACGCCAAATTATGTATGAGATATATCCATACCATAACTGTATTGTATAATTCTATGCGATTATATCTATATATAAAAAATACTTAAGAGAGATCGGAGAAAACTAACAATTCTTGTATAGCTTGCACTAGCTTCTCGGCCATTACAAAATACTTAAACCATCAGGTATTTT
>NW_011957872.1:0-1485 GCF_000949405.1 Vollenhovia emeryi | reverse complement strand
AATTCATGAGGGATTATGAAAAAGTAGGTCACATGAAAAGAACAAACGAATCAGACGACCACAAGTTGAGAATTTTCTTGCCGCACCAGGCAGTCGTGAGGAAGGGTAAGAGCTCTATGAAGGTTAGGGTCGTATTTGATGCTTCAAGCAAGGACAACTAGGGCATATCCCGTAACGTACGCATTATGCAAAGGCCCGACGTTGCAATCGGATTTATTTTCGATCCTTTTGAGGTTTTGTTGTCACAGCACGTTGTTACATTTTAACAGCCGATATAGTTAAAATGTACAGACAGATTTTAGTCCATCCGGACCATACACCCTTTCAGATGATATATTGGAGCGAAAGCTTTGACGAGCCCTTGAAAACGTACGAGCTAGTAACGCTAACTTATGGTACAAGGCCGGCAATGTACACAGTCTGTCCCAGATCCAATGAGACTGGTCTCAAGAAAAATACAAAGCGTTTATTATTTTGATTTTTTTATTCTTGTTTATTCAAAATAGTCTCCTTCTGAGTCAATACAGCGCTGGAAACGTTCAACGAATTTTTCGAAACATTTTTAGACTCATCGGTTAGAATGGCCTTTAGTATGGCGGTCGAAGTCTTTTGGATGACCGGGGTGGTATCGAAACGATTTCCTTTCATCGCCAATTTCAGTTTGGGGAATAGCCAGAAGTCGCACGGAGCCAAATCAGGTGAATATGGTGGATGATCGATAACAATGATGCCTTTTTTGGTCAAGAATTCACGTACCATGATGGCTTCGTGCGATGGTGCATTATCGTGCAACAAAAACCAACTGCCTGGCTCTCGATATTCCGGTCGAACTCGTCGAATTCTGGCCCACAATCGTTGTAGAACTCCCAGATAATATTCTGCGTTTACCGTCTGACCTTCTGGGACGAAGGTCCCAGGTACCTGCGGCACGTCGCAGTTTCTCAGGTGCTTCTTTACGGTGTTCATTCCTGATATTGACCAAAGAGCGCACCCAACCCCGTATCAACAGCTAGTGGGTCAGCTCCCTGCAGCTCGCGTCCAAGTCTCCAGACCGTTTTCGAAGGTGGGATTGGATTACTGCGTAGAAATTTTGTAGGAGCGGAAAGCGAAATTCGGCAAATTCTCGATGATTCTCAGTTCAAGGAGAGGGTACCCGAGCATTGTTCCAGGGATGGAATAAGGTGGCACTTCATCCCACCCAGGGCACCTCACTTCGGAGGCCTGTGGGAAGCGGCCGTAAAAACAATGAAGCGGCACTTGAAGCGTCCGATTGGGAGCGCGTCCCTCACTGTGACTGGAATGATAACGGCATTGGGCCAGCTCGAAGCCATTATGAACTGGAGACCAGTTACACCCTTATCTGAAGACCCTCAAGAGCTGGGGGCACTAACCCCGGCGCATTTCCTGATAAGGACGCACGCACGCACGCACGCATGCACGCACGCACGCAGTGCCTGGGTGCTGGCCCTGCACGTCCTTGGGGAC
>NW_011957871.1:0-1485 GCF_000949405.1 Vollenhovia emeryi | reverse complement strand
TTTTAACAATTCCTTCGTAATTCCGGTGTTTTTTCACAATCTTTCGGGTTACGATGCGCATTTCATTATCGAACAGATTGCCAACGGTTTCGAGGGTAAAGTGGAATTGTTACCGTTGACCAAAGAAACGTACATTTCGTTTACGAAACACGTTCAGGGAACGTCGTCGGGAAAGGGACACAATTGTGTGAAGCTGCGATTTGTAGACTCGTGTAAGTTTTTAAGCGCCAGTCTCGCGCAATTGGTGTCGTATCTGAATAAGAACGAACTGCGAATAACACGGTCAGCGTTCTCGAATCTCAACGACGACGATTTCGAGATGCTCACGCGCAAGGGTGTGTTTCCTTATGAGTACGTCGATAGCGTCGATCGGTTACGCGAGACAGAATTACCGCCCCGCGAGGCCTTTTACAGTTCGTTGACTGGCGAGAACATCAGCGATAACGACTACGAGCATGCGGTCACTGTGTGGCGACGTTTCCGCATCGGTAATCTTGGCGAGTATAGTGACTTATATTTAAAAACGGACGTTTTACTGTTGGCCGATGTGTTTGAGAATTTTCGCGACAAATGCATGCGGAGTTACGATTTGGATCCCGCTCATTATTACACGTTACCAGGGTACACGTGGGATGCGATGCTAAAATACACAGGTGTGCGATTCGAACTGCTGACTGACATTGATATGCTCCTTTTTGTGGAACGCGGTGTACGCGGTGGTCTGAGTCAGTGCTCTCACAGATACGCGCGAGCCAACAATAAGTATCTTCCGTCGCACGATCCGTTAGAAGCATCGACGTATCTTATGTACTATGACGTAAATAATTTGTACGGATGGGCTATGCGTGAATCATTGCCGTACGCGCAGTTTCAATGGGTCGATGACACCAATGCGGAAAGTCTAGATGTAATGGCTGTGACTGCAGATTCCGATATCGGTTACATTCTTGAGGTGGATCTTTCGTATCCGCGCGAACTCCACGAGGCTCACGCGGATCTTCCATTTTGTCCGTTGCGCGCTGCACCTCCAGGCAAGGTCACCGACAAACTATTAGCGACGCTTTACGATAAGTCGCGTTACGTTATACACTATCGCAATTTGCAGCAATGTTTGCGTCATGGGATGCATTTACTTAAAGTTCATCGCGTTTTACGATTTGCACAAGCGCCGTGGCTGCGCGGATACATCGAATTGAATACGAGGTTTAGAATCTGTGCGAATAATGAATTCGAGAGAACTATGTATAAGCTTATGAATAACGCGGTGTACGGTAAGACCATGGAAAATGTGCGCGAGCACGTTGACGTGCGTCTTGTGACGTGTTGGGATGGACGGTATGGCGCAGAAGCGCTAATTTCTAGGCCGAATTTTCACAGTAGAAGCGTGTTTTCCGAAGATCTGATGGCCGTTGAGTTACGAAAACTCGAAGTGATGCTCAACAAACCGATATACGTTGGCATGGCCATCTTGGAGATAGCGAAAAC
>NW_011957870.1:0-1484 GCF_000949405.1 Vollenhovia emeryi | reverse complement strand
ACCAATTAAACTAATAACTTTTTCACTATTGACTCTTAAATGATTTCTTGTTAACGAGTGTTATCCGTATCGCATAGCAACACTGCTTCGATGATCGTCGTTTATTACAACGAGACAAGAGGTGTAAGCGCGGATAAACCAAAATAAATTGTTAATAATTGTAACATTGTACAATTATTGTACAAATAATTGTACAATAATTAACAATTCATTTCAACCTATCCGCGTTTACACCTCCTGTCTTGTATACAATAAATATTAACACAATAAATAATACAATAAATATTAACCCAATTATTAGCATTATTGTGTTAATATTTATTATTAATAACAAATCAAGCAAACTCTATTATGCGACCATAACTGGCAAATCATTTATTCAAAAAAACGCCACGTTTCGACCATTGGCCCCGGTCCCCCCAAGCCGCTCTGTTTTGAGCTCCCACATATACGTCATCTGTACATCGAAGTCAGAGCCACCATTCATGCACATCGAACAGCAAACCAACGCCTCACAAGTCAAATCACAGGAGATGGAAAGAAAGAACCCGCGCAGAGCAGAGCCAGCGGTAGTTTAGTCCACCGCCGGCTCCGCTCCACGCAGGCTCCCTCCATCTCCCGTGATTCGACCCGCGAAACGCCAGTTTACTGTTCGATGCGCATAGATAACAACTTCGACTTCGATGTACAGATGACGCATACACAGGGTTTGTCCGAAAAGCAATGTCAGCGATTTCACCATGAAGCAACTATACGTCGCAGTGCGCCCAGACCGGCCGGGATCGACAGAGGGCGAAGTCAGCCGACGAACGCAAGGTCGCTCAGAGATGCAAACTTTGGGGCCGAGCACCACCAAAGCGTTACACTCGGTGCTCACGCACACACGAACGCGCCCGTGTGTGTGAGCACCGAATGCAACACCCCGATGGCGCTCGGCCCCAAAGCTTGCATCTCTGAGGTCGCTCAGTCGCTCAGTCGCCTCCGAACATCCGGAGAGCAAGGACAGGCTCCTCCGAAAAACTCGCCCCCGTCCCCCGCGCAAGCCGCAATGCAGCGCTCGCCGGAACAAAGGACCGCCATCAAGCCCTGTGTGAAACCCAGCAAGTCCGCAGCGGAAACCCCTCCCATGACAAAGACAGCCCCTGGTGATGACTGCCCGCCAGAACGCCAAGTCCACGGTGGCACAAGGCCCCCCTAGAAGGCCGTGAAGAGGTCAGCGATGAAGCCCGCGCTGGACAGTCGTCAACGACCGTCTAGCGCGGGCTTCATCGCTGACCTCTTCACGGCCCTCCAAAAAGGCCTTGCGCCACCGGCAGACCCGACGCTCCGACAAACAATCATCACCAAAGGCTGTCCCTATCACAGGAAAAGTCCCCACTGCGGACCCGCCAAGCCTTACACAAAACCTGATGGCAATCCCCCGCTCCAACGAGCGCCGCATCGCGGCCCGCACGGGGGCAGTGATGCCAGCTGGGACTAGTGGG
>NW_011957869.1:0-1484 GCF_000949405.1 Vollenhovia emeryi | reverse complement strand
TGGTGGAGAGAGGAGGGAGACGGAGAGGAAGACGGCCTGCGGAGAGAAAGAGGAGAAGGCGGAGGAGAGGAAAAGAGGAGAGGAAAGAGGGAAGATGGAGGACAAGGGGGAGGGAGAAGAGAGGAAGAAAGAAGAGGGGGGGGTGGGGGGGGGAGGGGGAGAGAAAGGGAGAGAGGAGAGAAGAGAGAGAAAAGAAAAGAAGGAAACAGGGGGGAGAGGAGAAACGGAAGAGAGAGAGAGAGAGAGAGAGAGAGAGAGAGAGAGAGAGAGAGAGAGAGAGAGTGAGAGAGAGAGAAGAAAGGGAGAGCAGAGAGGAGAAGGAACGAGCGGAGGAGAGTGTAGGGAAGGGAGGAAGAAGAGATGGGAGAAGTACAGGGAGGGGGGTGAGAGAGGACAGAGGATGGAGAAGGGAGGGGAGGGGGAAACAAGAAGGGATAAGAGGGAAGGGAAAGGTAGAGAGAAGGAGGAAAGTGGGAAGAAAAGTGTAGAAACAGAGGAGAAGGCTTGGTGGAAGGAGGAAGAAGAGGAGTCGGAGAGGGAAGAAAAGAACGAGAGAGGAAGAGAGGAGAGAAGAAGAAGGATGATATGGAGAGGGGTAGAAGGAGAGGGTAGGGAGGATAGAATGTGGAAAATAAGAAGGCCGATAAAGGATTGGTTAGGGAGGGAGACAGAGTTAGAAAAGTTTATAGAAAGACAGGGAGCGGGGGGAGAGTGGTAGCGATAGTGGAGATGAAGGAGGAGATGGATAAGATAAAGGTATTAAAGGGAAAGGATTGGATGAGGAAAAGATGGGAAATAAAAATAGACGAGGATTTAAGTATAGAGGAGAGGAGGACGAGGTGGAGGATGATTGAGAGGGCGAGAGTAAAGAGGGAAAGGGGAAGGGAGGTGAGGGTGGAAAACAGGAGAATGTGGGTGGATGGAAAGGAATGGAGATGGGTAGGAGGGGAAAGGGAGAGGTGGAGGGAGTGAGACTCGCAGAAGGGCCACCGGGCCCATGTGCCAACCCCACCTCCTCGTGGTGTGAGTCGGTAACGCAGGAGTACCCCTCCTGTGGCTGACGGGGCTCTGGCTTCGGGCAGGGTGCACATACCGTTGTGCATACCTGGACATCATAGAGGGGAAGGATCGGGCCTCGCCGCTTGGTGCTGCGGTCACGGCTGAAGTTTGAGGTAGGCAATAGTCGTAATTCCTCATCAGTAGGTCGGGGGCAGGAATGTCCTTAAGCCGCGGCCCTCGCCTGCGTTGACTGAGAGAGCCCTGAAGATGTCTCGTGGGCGCGAGTGCGCCAACCCGAGGGAAGTCTTTCCCCTCGGTGGGCGGACCGGAGGAGGAGGGATTCTTAGCGCCATCGCTCTGGGTCCTGAATCTAAAGGAAGGAAGCCTGAGGCAGGCCCATGTGGCGGCTCGCGGGGTGAACAGAGTCACCCGCTTAGGGCGGCATCGAATCGGAACCCGGGGCTGCCGACGGTTCGCGTGTGTGG
>NW_011957868.1:0-1484 GCF_000949405.1 Vollenhovia emeryi | reverse complement strand
GTCATAGACACACTCCTTAATTCGCCTGAACAGATACAGAGTTTCTAAATTTCTAAACAGTTGCTATTCTTTTCATCGGTGTTTTATTATTAACTCGATTATTTTTTCCAATAAAATCTTTAGTTTGATTTTTTAAGAAATATAACATTTTTTAATCAAAAACTAATGCTAAAGCAACTAGTTTGTATAAATATCCGCTGTTTTATTTGGCGCACTTTGTTGATATCATTACTTTTGTAGAGAAGATAGTTTTGTAGAGAAGATATTTTTGTAGAGACGATATTTTTGTACAGAAGATTTTTGTGGAGACACTATTTTTGTAAAGAAGATACTTTTGCAGTAAAGATATTTTTGTAGAAATTATACTTTTGCAAAAAGGATAGAGTAACAAAATATATTCGGTTGAATTGGAGCTTAGACTTGGTGCTTTTTTTACCATTTTTAAAAAGGTAAGTTTTTTATTTTACATTGTCCATGTCTATTGTTTTCTATGGTTTTATTGTACAACGAATATTAAACTATTAAATGTAAAAAACTGTTTTATTCATTAATGTTTTTTATTATAATATTAATATAGTAATTAATATAAAATAATTGTGAAACAACCTAAAATAAAAACCATGTAAGAAATATTTTTTATATACATATATGTCGCAAATGACTAATCAATATGAAATAAATGTAAAATAAATATAAAATAAACATTTTTTAACCGTTTATTCAACATATGGATTTTAAACATAAAATGAATGTTTTTTAAATGTTTAATACAAGTTTTTTTAATAAACGTTTTACGTAATAAAAATTTGCAAATGTATCTAAATATGCTAAAATAAATATATCTAAAGATGATAAAACTAAAGCCCAAACGTGGACAAAAATTGGATGTCCATAAGATGTCCCGTAAAGGATACCTAAAAAACTTACCTTTTTAAAAAAAGGTAAAAAAAGCACCAAGTCTAAGCTCCAATTCAACCGAATATATTTTGTTACTCTATCTTTTTTGCAAAAGTATAATCTCTACAAAAATATCTTTACTGCAAAAGTATCTTCTTTACAAAAATAGTGTCTCCACAAAAATCTTCTGTACAAAAATATCGTCTCTACAAAAATATTTTCTCTACAGAACTATCTTCTCTACAAAAGTAATGATATCAACAAATTGCGCCAAATAAAACAACGGATATTTATACAAACTAGTTGCTTTAGCATTAGGGTCTGATTAAAAAATGTTATATTTCTTAAAAATCAAACTAAAGATTTTATTGAAAAAAATAATGGAGTTAATAATAAAACCGATGAAAAGAATAGCAATTGTTTAGAAATTTAGAAACTCTGTATCTATTCAGGCGAATTAAGGCCTGTGTCCATGACGCTAGTACTTGGTCCAAGTTCTAGTTTTGAGAATTGCGTAGCCAATCAACTTACAGCTTTTGTGG
The DNA here is from genome assembly GCF_000949405.1 of Vollenhovia emeryi. Taxonomy (NCBI): domain Eukaryota; kingdom Metazoa; phylum Arthropoda; class Insecta; order Hymenoptera; family Formicidae; genus Vollenhovia; species Vollenhovia emeryi. The sequence continues at coordinate 45 of NW_011957868.1, read as the reverse complement.
GACAGCTACATTGATTGGCTACATATTTCGCGGAATTAGAACTTG
>NW_011957867.1:0-1484 GCF_000949405.1 Vollenhovia emeryi | reverse complement strand
CCCGGTCCCCTTACCGGAGACAGATTTCCCCTTCCCCCTCGAGCGTGACCTCCCCCTCCCCGGGTTTGGGACCCGGGAGGTGTCCGCCTGCGGCGTGGCCACCTCCCAGGTCTTTCTATCCGGGGGAGGGTCGTCGGCCACCTCCCCGGGGGGAGGGGGGTCAAGTGGCAGACTATCGTCGTCCACCTCCATCTCCCCCTCCCCCGGGGCGTTCACCCCCGAAGGGGTGACGCCTCCTCCACTTCGCGGCAGACCGGGGGGCGGCATCGCCCCCCGATCCCTCTCCTCTTTCTCTTTGAGGGCCGCGACCTGCGTCTTGAGGGTCGTCACCTCCCCCCTCAGCGCGTCCATCTCCCCGTCCGTCTCGCCCCTCAGCCGCGTAGCCAGCCCGTCCACAGCGAGCCTTGCATAAAGGGCACCGTCCCGTATGATTCCGGTGGCGGCGCCCTTCAGGCTCCTACTTGTTTTGGCCGCGTGGTCGAGCTTGCTGAGCTGCTCGACCGCCCTGGCCACGATATCCCGAGTGGGGAGCTGGGGGAGTTGCTCCTCCAGCTCCGTCTCCTTCCTTTTCCTCGGGGTGCCCTCGTACTGCAGGGGGTCGTAATCCCCCTGCAGTATTCGCTCTAGCTGGCGCTGCTGTTCCTCCAGCTCCTTGAGCTTCTTGCCCGCCTTTTTCTGGGCCTCGATCGCGATTCCCTCCCCGGTCTTGGGGGGCCTGCCCCTGCCGTCCTTCTTTTTGGGGAGGTGGCGGAGATACTCCTCCTCCTCCCCGCTGGAGCTTTCGAGGGGGCGCGCCACCTTCGCGCCTTTCCCCCTCCCGCCGCTCCGACTCCTCTTCGTGGCCCCCGAGCGGGACATGTGGGACTTGGTACTCCCATCGGAGCCATCGTCCCCCTCGGGGTCCACTGCGCTGGCCGCGTCGTCCGTCGCGAAGGCCTCGGTGTCCTCGCTTCGCGCGGTCTCCTCCCCCTCGGTGTTCCTCGGGGAGGGGGACCCTTTGCACCTCTTGCTGATCCTGCTCGCAAGGGCTGTCGAGTCCCCCTCCGTGTCCTCCGGATCATCCCGGACTTGAGGGTCCGACATGGTCCGGCGGGCATCCTTCTTCCTCTTGTCCCGGACCTTGGAGGACTTGGGGCCGGCCTTATAGGCCCCGCGCCCTCCAATATCCAGGGACACCTCCTCCACCCTCACGACTGTGGGGCCAGGCAGCCCAGACGACCCGGGCTGTTCTTGGGCCGTCTCGCCATCCTGCATCCCTCCTTCCACGCCCGATGCTGGTGTACGCGGCTGCGTGCCCTCTCCCTCGTCATCCTCCTCACCAGGTAAAAAAAAAAAGGAATTTTTTGTCGCCATCAGAGATTCAATTCTCACTCCGTGCAGGGCTCCGCCGACCGGGGTATACCCCCATCGGGCCACGACCGACCGCGAGACATGACCACGGACGTCGGCCGCGGCCCGGGCCCCCGAGTTCACCCGGGGGAGTC
>NW_011957866.1:0-1484 GCF_000949405.1 Vollenhovia emeryi | reverse complement strand
AAATAGTACTAGGGGAGAAAGGGGAGGGGGAGACGTGGATGAAAAAGATAGAGGATTGGAGAAAGGGAAGGATAGAGGAGGATGAAAAGGAGGAGGAGATGGAATGGAAGGAAAGAGCAGCGGAAACGGAAGCCAGGATGAATGGAGGAATGAATGCAAGAATGATTGAGGATGCAGAGAATGGGTGGTCTCTCTCTCTCGGCGGAGAAATTAGGAAGTAAGAAATGGCGTAGGAGTAAGAAAAGGCGAGCGGAGAAAGTGGAGGAGGAAAATTTGTAAACGGAGCGGTAGCCCGTATTCTGTGTACCGCAGAATAAAGATACATACATACATACATATATCGTAAAATTATTATTAATGTGCAGGTGTCATTTTATTATTTTTACAGTTTATTTGTACAATTGTCGATGTATACTTATTGATATACGTTAACATTGAAACGTTCATATTAATGATTTACAATGACAATACAATACATAATTATATATACAGGGTGAGTTATAACATTTGTCCATGAGCTCGTGAGAAGGTAGAACGGATCGAGATGAACAGAAAAGTCCTGAAACATTTTGCAATTTTCGCAATAGTTAACGAGAAAAAATTATCGAAAATCGTCGTCTTTGCCCTGCCCACTGTCCAATTCGAGCGCATAGCGAGATGTGACCGCACGGCGATCGATATTGCCAGTTATTACTTATGTTAATATAACAATAAAATTTTATTCGATACTAACATCCTGTCACAGCTTAGAGCCCTTTTTTTCATTATTTTGAATTATCATACAAGCTTTTGACATATATAATATAATTCGTTTCTTAATAATAATAATAATGTTACAATATAAATCATAATTAATTAAGATATCGACTATTTATAATTCAACGATCGTATTATATTTTCACATATTTTATCATTTTACCTGTATAATTTCAAAAGCATTCTCCGAGAGATCAAATTTTTTTTGCAGTTCACGTAATAGCATTTCTAAACTTGATATTTTCTTTTTATGACGAAATTCATTAACTTTCAGTTTTTGTATAGTTTTATCTTTTGCTTTGCAAGCAGACTTGAGTAATCGAATGCAATTACTTTTTGTGGTTGGGCTTATTTGTTCCACAAGTTCATCTTTAATATCTCCAGGGTATCTGTAAATCTTTCTCGGAGTGTTCAGTATATTAAATGGTAGGGACGTATCTGCTTTATTTTCAGTAATCAAACTGCAAAAGAACATTGTTATTAATTTCATGATTCACATAATGTATTAGGAATAAAAATATTAGCCAGGAAGATAAGAGAAGTATTAAATTTATTTTTAATTAATTTATGAAACATTTTACCTCGTCCGTTGTGAGTTATTTTCAGACTCTGGATTCATTGATGTTTTATTGACTGGAATCCATTGATCAGCAATCACATGCGCGTTTGATGATTCACTATTTGAATCTTTTACTGCTGTAGTTAATTTTTCAATTTTGAGACGCTTT
>NW_011957865.1:0-1484 GCF_000949405.1 Vollenhovia emeryi | reverse complement strand
GATATCCATTTATGAATTTGGTGGACGTATTACTGATCCCTGACAAATCCAGTGGATATTCCATGGACGTCCAAAGGACATGATGGATATACATATATAACCTTTAATGGACGTGAAGTGGACATGATAAAAGGAATCATATACAGGATTGTAAATATTAATATAAATATAAACAGTGAAATGTAAATATGAATATAAACATTTTATTATAAAATATATATAATAAAATACATTATTATAATCCAAATACAATCTACATTCTAGATTCATAAGTTAATACTTATATATTACATTGTTATAAAGTAAAATAATATAGTTTTGTCATAAAGTAATATAATATATAATATAATATAAGTCATGTCATAAAGTAATATAATATAAGTCATGTCATAAAGTAATATAATAATATAGTTTTGCCAAAAACCATGTCTTGTACAATATATTGCTCGGAATTACGTCACAATTTTTTCTTCTTTATCTGCCCTTTCCTTTGCGCGTCTCAACCATGCCTTGATAGCTTCTTCAATTTCTTTTCTATTTGTTGCTGCTTTGCATAATTGACCACTTTCTAAAATAAATAGAAAAAATATAATAGAGACACATATACAAGTGTATATTATTAGTGTTTTATATTCAGATTAGATATTTTGATAACATTGATAATATAGATATTTACCTAATAATACATTTGCCAAAGTTAATTTTCCAAAGATTTGTTTTTTCTTCGCACCATGCCAGCTATATCGTTCAGCAAATCGATTTTTGAGCAGAAGCGACAAACATCGTTTTACGAAATCATATGGCGTAGTTCCTCCTATCTTGGATAATTCTTTTACCTAAACACATATGTAAATCATATGTAATTAATAATTAAGTGATAATGAAAACTTGGATTAAAGATACAAAAAAGAATATACATAGAACATACAGTAGATAGAAAGCGATTCGGTTCTCGGAGATACTCTTCCACCTCATTCAACTCTTCTATACATTTTAAAGGAAAATGGAATGTACTTAAAAATGTAGCCTTATTTTCATTTGGTTTATCTACATCTTTCTGCAAAAGGGCAACTTTTAATTCCTCGCAGCAGTCTCTTGTAACTTGTCTGAGTAAATATAATTCTTTAAAAATCCTACGAAACTTCTCATCTGAAAACAATGATAAAAAGATTTAATATAAATACAACTAAATATATGTACAAAAGCAATTAATTAAAATATATGAAAACCAATGAATTACAAGTATTTATGTTTCGTAATACATACCATTACTATTATTATGTATGGGACAACATACGCAGGAGTCTAATTGTGAATCTGAGATTGTAAGTGTGAATCTAACAAGAAAAACAGATTTTAGCACTTATTTTGCACATACGGATAAATAATTGTAGATATGATAAAAACATACTCACAGTATTATGTACGGGAGAAGAATTTACCCTCTGATGTACTCGTGTATGTTCGGATCATCATATACATAC
>NW_011957864.1:0-1484 GCF_000949405.1 Vollenhovia emeryi | reverse complement strand
ATCAATACTAACAAAAATTTCTTATTGCGCCTTCTGCTAGACCTTAATTAGCTCTACAACTTTGGTCTCTTGAAGTTTTGTCCTAAATCGCACCGTTCTCGCGATACTCGCGATAGCGTCGGCGCTAAAAATTGGAAAATTCATTTGTATGGCGGTATAATTGATATTATACGGCACATTCGACGAGATACAAATTATTTCTTCGTAAGCTACATAATTTCGAAATTTTGATATTCGTCTTAACAAGCGCTACAACTTCGGATTTGTGACTATTGTTCTACATCGTGCCGTTTCCTAGATAAAAATTATTGAAGTTTATAGCTCTTTCTCTCTCTCTCTCTCATACCCTCTCTCTCGCACTCGCGTTGCGGCTGTGGATCTTTAAATTTAATTATTTCGAGAACTATGAGGCGTAGAGGCTTCGGATCTTTTTAGTACCTTATTTACATTGAATTCTACATCCTATAAACAATTGGTTGTAGTTTTGTAACGGTTAATATTTCTAAGATGTTTACCACGCAACATATGTTATTAGGGCCTATTAAAGACTATTATAATTTTTAATTTTAAATTTTCAAAATTTTATTTGTTAATTCGAGATCCGATGAAGATAAAAAAATAATTTCCTTCTTGTATTTGTTAGTTAAGCTAGTTGTAAAATTAAAGCCTTTCGAATTTTATCCTAGTCTCATACTTCTCGAGATATAACCCTTTTTCTATAGTTTACGTAATTTTAAAATTTTGATATAACAACTTCTTTCGGGCTTCACGAGCGCTACAATTTTAGTCCTTATAACTATAGCTCTAAGTCTCATCGCTTTCCAGATATTAACTAACATTTTGATTTTTGTATAATAATTTAAAAATTTGATATAATAACTTCTCTCTATCTTAACGAGTGCTATAATTTTGGTTGTATAACTATGGCTCTAAATCTTATGGTTCCCTAGATAATAATTAAAATTTGGTCGTACGTACAATCTGCTAATAATTCTAAGGTATATAGGTTCTTAACTAATCATTATATAATAGATAATTAATTGAACAAAGCGTATTACGTGGTTGAAGCAATTGTTAATATATAAAATATAATATTATAAGGTAATATTGTTATGTGTAATATATGAATGGTGTGAGAAGCTTCCTTATAGAGTATTAATATCAGGCGTAATTCTATAAAAACTTAATGTACTATAAATGGTATCGCGTAATAATGTAATTAAGCAACTTATAATTAATATAAATGAAGAATATCGCATAAACGGTATCTTATAATGATACGTAATATAGTATTTTAATAATAAAAATAGCGGAATATGTCGGTATGAGTTAACGGAATATGCTTGAATAATGGTATATGAAGTATAAAAGCAAAATATTATAATTATGAAAGCAAAATTACTTCGACGAATGGCGGTGAAACGATATAAGGATATATAATGGTAGTATCTTAATAATTAACTGACAGTATATATTCGCACATA
>NW_011957863.1:0-1483 GCF_000949405.1 Vollenhovia emeryi | reverse complement strand
GTGGTCAAGTGAAAAGTCAAGTGAAAATGCTGGTCTGGTCGACGACGACGACGACGACCGGGACGAGGACGAGGACGACGACGACAAAGATGTTTCTTAATCCAAAATTTCACAAAACTGACTTTGCATTGCAATACCTCCACTCCTGGGGCACGTAGGAGAAAAGTAAAAACACTTTTATTATGCAAATCGTACCCAAGCTATCGATTAAGCGCAATCTCAATTTCGTCGGATCAGCCGTTGTTGAGATCCGAAAATCTGAGGGCCCGTCAACTCGTGTACTCGCGTAAACTTGCACGGTCGGTCTCGCACGCGTGTAGGTACTAGCTACGCTTACACTTGGCGCGAGACACTACCGTGTCTCGTGATATCTCAAGATATCTCTGGGATATGGAATATCCTTAAACAGATATCACACTGATATCACTGTGATGTCGCTGTGCTATGTGGGTTATGATCCTCTCCCAGATAGCACACTGAATTCACAAAGTATTCTTTAAGTTTTCTTTTTTCAGAATTGTAATTCTTTAGGAATTCATAGAAGAATACAATAAGAGTGACAGAGGAAGTTACATGGACCATAAATCGTTTTCCTGACAACTTCTTAAAGTATTCATCTCGAATTCAATAAATGTAAACTTTATGAATTCAAGGGGAATAGTGTTAGAACAAAGAGGATTACAAAATATTTACCCAATGTATGTACACATCTAATCTATGCAGTAACATCACACCGTTATTATAATTTCTCACTCAACAGTGAGATACTCTCAACCGAAGCTCGTTGACAATCGGATGATTCTTCCGTTTCGGTTCTCGTCGTTCGATTCTTTCTTTTACACAATAGAACTATTGCACAAAATTAATTGCACATAACGTTACGCACACAAAATATTGCACGTGGTAACACGCTGCACAAGAACGTCCGGATGGCGGTTAGCGGATACTCGCGCATGACAAAGAATTCCTCATAAATTCTTAAAGTATTCACAGTACTGAACGCGAAGTATTCATTATATAATTTGTATATTATACAAATGTGTTCACGAATTGACAGTTCTAGGAGCAAATTCCAAAAGTGCAGAATCACTCCAGCATCCCCTCACTGACTCGGATCTCAACAACGGCTGATCCGACGAAGTTGAGACTACGCTTAATCGATAGCTTGGGTACGATTTGCATAATAAAAGTGTTTTTACTTTTTTTCTACGAGCCACATGAGTAGAGATATTGCAACGCAAAGTCCACGGGTCTGAATTTTCGCGTAATTTTTAAAACGTCGTCGTCGTCGTCGTGGTCGCTCAGGCCAGTGGAGGGGGAAAAATCCTTTTGACTTTTCTGTCGCAACGTGGCATTGGCGCTGCTGACGTGATTGATTACCGACATTACCGAGGTTACCTACGATGACATTATATGTACATATACTTTGAATTCGATGTCCACACATCGAGTTCAAGGTATTAATATACCTAGGTATTAATAT
>NW_011957862.1:0-1483 GCF_000949405.1 Vollenhovia emeryi | reverse complement strand
TATAAATGGACATTAAAATTTTTGTTACCACAGCTGTACATTGACATTATTAAAAATGAAAGATTTGCATTTTTGTGTTTTATGACTTCATCGTTGAAAAAAAAGTGGTGAGGATCTGTATTTAAATCAGATCCGACATAGAAATAATATCGCAGTCGCTCTACATCAGTTATAAGCACAGGCACGATGAATTATTACGCTGCAAATGAAGCATGCAAGAAACAGTGCAATGAGTAAGTATTAATTAATAAATCTTTTATATATTTTATACTTCATTATATTTTTCATATTTTACACTTCATTACATTTTTCTATTTAATTTGTTAATTGTATTTTTTCTAGTTTTGATAAACCTCGTCATACGCCTCGTATCCTGGAGCGCAGATTTGCGTTGACTGCTACAGGTTATAAATATTTGGATGTTGGAATCAGCGTGGGACCGGTGTCTCATGTGCAAATCATTCTTGCTGATAATCGAGGAAATCAATTATTATTGCCTCATGCAACGTGGGCAGCGTTCATCGAAAGACGTGAAGCTGTGGAACGATTTTTACCGTCGAACATCGCCTCATCGCTGTCGATTCGCGAGTTGGTGATTGAGCGTGTTAAGATGTACGATGAAAACATGGTAAAATTAACATTACACAGAAACTGCTTGTACATGAAACCTCAAACTTTATTATTTCTATTCGAAATCGAAACATGTGTAGACCTTGTATATTTCGAATTATGCCAGAATACGCATAGCGTAGGTGAAAAATATAAGACCTTCGTAAATACTATAAAATCCAATTGTATTATTGATAGATAGTAACTAGGGAAGGATGAATAAAGAGAATCTTAATCATTTTAAATGCTCTTATTTCCCTCATCATCTCCTATCGACATCAGTTGTCCTTCGAGCTCTACATTTAAGAACTTTGTCTGCAACGACATTGCATGGTTTGCATTTTTTTACACGCGCGCGATGAGATCTTCGCGGTCATAGCGTGCGTCTCCCCTCTCTCCGCAGACCCAGCTAGGGCGAGAGAGAGAACGACAGCGTCGACCGTAACAGGTAATAATAAGACAGTCACTGTCAACAGCCAGGTTTCAGCGCTTGACCTCGTGACTCATAACAAGGAAAAATAAGAATACGCGTCCAGGTGTTCGCGCTAATCAAATCTGATATCTATTACATGCACGCGCCGCGGATCGTCTCGCGCCTCCCCGCGCCGGGGATCGCGTAGCGCCGCGGTCCTCCTCCCTGCACCGCGGATTCATTCACCTTGATATGAAAGTCGCTATCAGCAGCCAGATTTCGGCGCTTGACCCGTGACTCATAACCTGGACAATAAGAATACGCGTCCAGGTGTTCGCGCTAAGGATTCATTCACCATGATATGAAAGTCGCTATCAGCAGCCAGGTTTCGGCGCTTGACCCGTGACTCATAACATGGACAATAAGAATACGCGTCCAGGTGTTCGCGCTAAAAAAGTATCG
>NW_011957861.1:0-1483 GCF_000949405.1 Vollenhovia emeryi | reverse complement strand
ACAAATTCGTTTCGTGCCTCCGGACTCACCGTTGTGTGAATTCGGTACGTTTCGGATATTTCCATTCCTACAAATTCGTCTCGTGCCTCCGGACTCACCTTTGTGTGAATTCGGTACGATTCGAATATCTCCATCCTTTAACAATTCGTTTCGTGCCTCCGGACTCACCGTTGTGTGAATTCGGTACGTTTCGAATATTTCCATTCCTACAAATTCGTCTCGTGCCTCCGGATTCACCTTTGTGTGAATTCGGTACGATCCGAGTACTTCCATCCTTTCCCCCTGAACCTACCAACTTCCAAACTTAGTTTAACAAACGAAAAGTCTAGCCAACCTCCCTAACTTCATTTATTTTAGTGGACTCATTGGATCCACGCCCTACACCCAAGTGGAGGTCGCGAAACGCGGTGCGGAATCGGAGGAATCGGAGGAATCGCAGGAATCGCCGCGCACGTTTAATAGCCCCGCAAGAGGAGCAAAACGGCAACTCTTCTCCTCCCTCTTTCCCCCTCCGTTATCATTACAGACCACCAATAAATCCATCACACCTCTATATGTACAAACAATCACACCAACAATATTCAAAACGATCATCTAATTTATTTATATTTTATCCGATAATGTATTTACTTTTATAATTCTAATGTTTACTTAAATTTATCTTTTTATTTTAATCTAATGTCTAGTTGTAGAAAAACCGTAAATATATTATGTTAATCTTATCTCCTTCAATTCTAATTTATTTCTAAAGACCTCACCCCCCCCCCCTTCGTTTCCCCTTTGAGAGTGCACAAGGTCCGTCCCAGGGTAATAGGGATTAATTTCCTTGACCCGAAATAGGACCTGCGATCGCACCGCTCTTGGAAAGAGTCATAGTGTCCTCGCGGACATTGACCTTTTCAGAGCCCTAGAAAAGTGCGTTCGGCTCGCTTCCACGCGCCTCCGAGCGTGTTAGCGAGATATCAAATTGCTAGTTACGTCATCCCATACCTCCTCGTCAGGAAGCCCTATCCTTCGGCTCCCGTTAATCTCTATTTCCCATATCTCCATTTTCCAAGAGGTTTTGACGTAACAACGTTCAAATATCAGATATTTAGCGAACCGTTGGTCCGATCGTTTTGCGCCATAAGACTTTTTACTAGAACTCGTCGAGAACTGCCTAGAACTCCACTCAGAACTACTCGGAACTCTGAAAAATGAAATGTTATAAAAGTACGTTAATTAAAAAAAAAATGGATTTCTCGGAAACTAATGGGGCTAGAGCAATGCGGTTCGCACCATTTTGCTCGTTTCTTCGAGGGCTCTTCAGAACTCTGCCGTTTTTGGCCAGAACTATCGATTTTAGAAATGTGTTATAAAAGTACATTAATTTAAAAAAAATGGTTATCTCGGAAACTAATGGAGCTAGAGCAATGCGGTTCGCACCATTTTGCTCGTTTCTTCTAGGGCTCTTCAGAACTCTGCCGTTTTCGGTCAGAACTAT
>NW_011957860.1:0-1483 GCF_000949405.1 Vollenhovia emeryi | reverse complement strand
CTGTCTACGAGATTATCGTGAATGCGTCCATGTCCGTCGGGTAAGGTTTAGAGCGTCAGAGAATCCCTGCCGTCGAGTTAGCGCCGGATTCTTTCCCGCCGCATCGAAGATCGCGGCGAGTCGTTTCCCCGATCCCGGGGCTTGTATTATTTCCGCTTGCGACGCCGCCCGTTATCGCGGCCACTCTACCGGCTTATTAACGCCGCCTTCTATTAAACCCGATCTTATTTATCTTATTTTCCGAGTTTTCTTTTCGTGTTCGTCTCCCTTCGTGTGTCCCGTCCGTCGTGTAAAGTCCGTAAGTCCCGTGACCTCTGGAAGCGGTTGGCGTCAACCACCGCCCAGCCCCTCTACCGTTAGGCGAGCTAGCCTGCCCGTGGCGAAGGCCGATATTTGTCGTTCGCGCACTTTGGCGAATATCGCGACGTGACGCGTGAAAGACCGCGTCTGGCGCCCAATCTTCGTTTTTCGCGTCGGGCCTTCGGCTTTCGGCACGGTACGCGCGGGGCTACCGAGATCCCGCTCCTTTCCGGCGCGTTATCATTTTCCCCTTTCGGTTTTTGCCGACGACCCGATCCGTCCGCATCCCGCGCTTCTCGCGCCCGGCGACCGTACTCCCCGTCGTCGACGCGCGTCGCCTTCAGATCCGCGCGCGACCGCGAGAGCGGGACGGCACCACCCGTCCGTCCGAGTATAACGGGAGGGCGGAGAAAATTAAAGAAAAAGGAAAAGTATCGTCGCAGCAGAAATTCCGAAAGGGTATAGTTTATCCAGCTTCGCCTTCCGTCCAAAAAAGAGTTCGTACGGTGTCTTCGGCTGTTGAGAGGTTATTCGAGTGCGATTGATGATGTAAGTCGCAGTGTTGATGCCTTCAGCCCACAGCCTGAGTGGTAAACCTTTTGCATGTATCATGGTCCTCATAGCCTCAACAAGTGTGCGATTTTCTCTCTCTGCGGCACCATTTTGCTCAGGGGTGTAAGTTACAGTCCTCTGATGTCGTATGCCGTGTTTCCTTAATATATCGTCGACTTCCGAATTCACAAACTCTAACCCGTTATCTGTGCGTAGAGTTTTTATGTTTAATCCAGCATGATTACTCATCATGGCGATGAAATCCTTGATTCGTTCTGCGGTTTCATCCTTGCGCCTAAGAAAATAAACAGTTCTGTAGTGAGAGATCTTTAAACAACAAAAAATAACGTGACCCATTTATCGATTCCTCTTGAAATGGTCCGCATAGGTCCGAATGTATGAGCTGGCCGGGATTCTGCGATTTGTAATCATCTTTCTTATTATTCGGAAAAGGTAAACGATGTGATTTGCCAAGGACACATCCCTCGCAAAAGAAATCTTCGTGATCAGCCACCTTAATTCCTTGAGTCTTCAAGTAATGCTTCACATAGAGAATGTTTTGATGTGCGAGTTTTTCGTGCCAAGATTGGAGATTATCCTTGACGGCTAGATTTGCGTCTTTCTCATCTCG
>NW_011957859.1:0-1483 GCF_000949405.1 Vollenhovia emeryi | reverse complement strand
ACCGCCCCCCCAGGAACGGCAGACCGTATTGGGCTGTCGACAATGGGGCTGCGGGGGACTCGGTCGCGATACGATGGCGGTCGGTGCCGGGTGGTCCCGACACGACCGCCATCGTGAGCGGTGAACGGCACGTGGCCGTTCAGTGGGGGCCCATCGCGGTCGTGGGGGTCTACCTAAGGCCCACCAGGAGCCCTGCCCCGTTTAAGGACTGGCTCTTGGACATAGGACAGACGGTCCTGAGTCTGAGTCCAAGGCAGGTCCTCGTGGCCGGGGACTTCAACGCGTGGCACGCAAGTTGGGGTTCCCGGCACGATAATGAGAGGGGCAGGGCCCTGTATAATTGGGCGGCGACGCACGGTCTGGTCCTGATTAACGAGGGCCGGACCTCCACCTGCGTGCGGACGCAGGGAGTCTATCGTGGATATCACGTGGGCTACCCCCTCGGCCGCGCGCCTTATTACAGGGTGGAGGGTGGAGGAGGGCACCGAGACTCTGTCTGACCATCGTTATATAACGGTGGAGCTCGGTGCCCTCTCCTCCGTGCGTCGCCAGGAGACGCGACCGCGATGGGCCCTCAAGAAACTCTGTGAGGACGCCCTGATGGCCTCGCTAGAGGCCGCCTGCTGGGTCCGGGGAGACTTCCCTGAGACCCGGGACACGGACCCCCTGCGGGAGGCCGAGTGGATCGGGGCGGCGTTGACAGCGGCGTGTGACGCTGCGATGCCCCGGTCCAAAACTCGGCCTCGGCGGGCCGTCCACTGGTGGACGGCGGAGATCGCCGACCTACGTCGGCGCGCCGTCCACCGGGGGAGGATATTCGCCCGCTGCAGGCGCAGGGGCGGGCAGGCGGCCGAACGGGCGAGGGAGGGCTACCTTGAGGCCAAGGTGGCCCTCCGGCGGGCCATCACCGTGGCAAAGGGCAGGGCGTGGACGGAGTTCCTCGACTCCCTTCAGGAGGATCCGTGGGGGCGCCCATACAAAATGGTGCTCAATAAGTTGAGACCATGGGCGCCCCCACTGACGGAGCGGCTGGACGTGGGATTCGTCCAGAGGGTGGTGCAGACCCTCTTCCCCGACATCGACGGGGAGGACGGGGGGCCACCCTCCGAGTCGGGGGAAGATTCCCCCGACTGGGACGACTCCCTCGACGTCCAGCCGGAGGAACTCCAGAGGGCCGTCAGGAAGGGCCTGAAGGGCAACACTGCCCCGGGTCCTGACGGCCTTCCCAAGCGGGTCCACGCCCTGGCCATAGGCGTCCTCACAGAGGAGTACACGCGCCTCTACAGCGCGTGTCTACGGAGAGGGGCCTTCCCCCCGCGGTGGAGGAGTGCCATGCTGGTACTCCTCCCGAAGGAGGGGAAAGACGCCTCTCTCCCGTCGGCGTATAGGCCTATATGCCTTCTGGACGAGGTGGGCAAGTTGTTCGAGCGTATACTCGTGAACCGCCTCGTCCAGCACCTGTCCCAAACGGGCCCCAACAACA
>NW_011957857.1:0-1483 GCF_000949405.1 Vollenhovia emeryi | reverse complement strand
AGCGCAGCAGGACATCAGACAGTGCGGGCAGGAGGTTTGCTCCGATGTGCAGGCTGCCGTTGAGGGACTCCCCGGATGCGGTCCGCTGAGAGCCGTTGAAGACGACCCTCAGTTTCGTCGTCGCGCTGGCCTCCTTGAGTACCCCGTGGTGAGGAAGATAGCATCTCCCCGGGGATTGCGTGGATGGAGCTCTCACCGCCTCCATATGCTGCAGTTCGGCGAATTCCCGCATGAACTCTCTGTAGAGAGATCCAAAGCGGGAGTCGTTCCGGCCTTTGCGTTCCATGGCCGTTAACAGCCGTTCGGCGGGTAACCTCGTGCCGGCAAGTGAGCGCGGTTTCGTCGTGAAAGGCAGCCGGACCATGTATCTGCCCGACGTTGTGCGCGAGTGAGACTCAGCGAAGAACGCTTCGCTCATCTGTTCCTCCGTCGTGAGTGGCACCTTGCTGACTGGCTCCTGCTCCTGGAGCCAAAAACGCTGCACCAGATCGCTCAGCTCACGGTCGACGGAGCACTGGTTCACCAGGCGGTGCTTGACGGCGGTTGGCTGGTCGCTGCCTCCGGACAGGATCCAGCCTAGCTTGGTCTTCTGGGCGAGTGGCGAGTGAGGGTCTCCCTTGCGGAGCCCACTCTCGAAGATGGTCGCACACACCTCGGCACCGAGTAGAATCTCGACCGGATCTCTGGAGGCGAACTGCGGATCGGCTAGCGGGAGCTCGCGGATGTGAGGCCAGTCAACCTCGTGGCTGACGGCGGGTCCCTGATACAGGGTGAGTCGCGGCAGGACGTACGCTTCGACGACCAAATTGACTCCGGTAGTCTGGGCGGTGAGCCGAAGAGACACCTTGCCTCGCGCCGTCCCGGACTTGGATTCTCCGATCCCGAGGATCGACAACGAGGTACGCGAGCGCGGGAGGCGGAGTCTTTGCGCGAGTGCCTCAGAGACGATCGACACTTCCGATCCCTGATCGATTAATACTCGCACCGCGTGCGGAAGACCGTTGCGGTCGGCCGCGAGCACACGTGCCGTCGCCAGGAGGACCGACCCGCCAGATTCGCCCCCACGCGCGGAAGTCAGGGAACTCGCTTCAACGGGCTTGCTGGACACGCTTGCGTCGTGTAAGAGTGTGTGGTGTCGCGCTCCGCAGGAGAAGCAGTTGCGCGAGGACTGACACTTGGCAACCGCGTGACGCCCGAGGCAGTTCCAGCAGAGTCGCTCGGACGTGACGAACTCCTTGCGCTCAGTGGCGGACTTCCCAGTGAGAAATAGGAGGTCGATTCGACGTCGATTCGACGTCGAATGACGACGTCGAAATTTAAGGTCGATTCGACGTCTCAGTGACTGAAATATCGATCTCTCGTCGACGTCGAAATTACATCGATTTCAACCCGCAGAATCCACGAAAATGTGCCTGGACGTCAATACGAAAAATTAGGCGATTTTTTATTTGACTTTGGTATAGCAACCAACGCGTGCCCCAGT
>NW_011957856.1:0-1482 GCF_000949405.1 Vollenhovia emeryi | reverse complement strand
AATTTTAGTAATTATATGTACAATGATGCTGATGTTATTGATTGAGTCATATTTAAACATGAAAAAATAAAAAAATAATAAATTAAAAATAATAAATATGAGAAGTTGTCCACATGAGAAGTTGTCAACTTATGAAATGTCACAGACAATTTATATGGTAAAAATATTTTCTTCAATATCGATTTATATTGAGGTTATTTTTTTACTATGTAGATAAGATAGATTTCACATTTTATTCAATTCGGCAATGCCTAATGGAAACTATGTTGATACAAACACGAAATTTATTAACAAATCTAGTAACAAACTTTTTTTCTATGCCGAGTCCGGCCTTCAGCTCCTCCGTGCACTTATTGGCTCAGACGTTTTTCTTAAGTAGGCGATAATAATTACGGATTTTGTAAAATGGTATATAACTTTTCTTCTCAGTTTAACCCAATCTACTATAATCTTTGGAGTCGTCCATATCGAATCCGACACCCTGTATAAATATGCCGACCCATCTAGAGTCACAGTTTCCCTTAAATTTCATGTTATAAACACTTGAAAACCCATCTAGAGTGTCCGATCGGGCCTGTGTCCCATGGAGCCTGTATCCGATCGGGACTGTGTCCGATCGGGCCTGTGTCCGATGGAGCCTGTGTCCGATCGGGCCTGTGTCCGATGGAGCCTGTGTCCGATCGGGACTGTGTCCGATAGAATCTGTGTCCGATTGCAACCATATCCCAGTGAGAAATGATCCATCGATCGATGTCGAAACGATATCGATTCGACATCGACAACGTCAAGTTGACGTCGATTCGACATCGTTTCGACATCGATCAACGAATCATTTCCCACTGGGATGTGTCCGATATAAAATGTGTCCGATCGGGACCACAGTATAACCAGTATGCCCACTCGCTCTTTTGTTTCACGTTCGCGCCGATCCGTACTGCGCATCCGACATCCCAGATAACACAATATATTCTATGAATATTCTTAGAGAGTGCAAATGTTCTTAATTTTGGAATATTCGGATTGAATATTATATGAATATACATAGAATGTTACAATTGAGAATTGTATATTTATAAAGGTGCCTTTTCATACGCAGCATGCAGCAGCAGCAAATTAGTCACGTGATCCAAATTCACTACAGCATATTTGCTGCTCACGGAAAAGGAATAGCTGCAGCAGCACTGGCCGGCTAGATCGCGTGTCTGCTGCTTTGCTGTTCGTTCAATTGAACTTCACAGCGATGAAGCAAAATATGGTGAAATTTATTTTGCAGCATCTAGTAACAATTCTTCAACCAATAGCAGCGAGTTGCTGCGGCAGTATGCTGCGCATGAAATGGTACCTTAAGAGAGAAGAACATTATTAGAATATTCGTCGAGTTTATTTATTGCACATTTCAAGTGCACATGCGCAGTCCGAAGTCGAACTACTGCAGTGCCGCGCCACTCCGCGAGCACGTACTACGGCTGGAAGCTGGAAGAA
>NW_011957855.1:0-1482 GCF_000949405.1 Vollenhovia emeryi | reverse complement strand
TTCGATGTATATATATCCTGTACATTGAATAACAATACATATGTATGACCGGCATTCATAGTTCGTTGTTATTTCAAAATCATCTTAAGTACTGTCTTAAAATGTTAATATGTCTCTGTGATTGGTTTACAACACATTAAAAATATACATACTTAAGATGGTCTTAAATATGTATAAGAACTGACTGTAAATGAATACTGGCCTGTAGTGTATCTTGATCAACAATTAAAGCGATCTACATTGCTAATCCATGTGATTGTAACGAAAATGTCGAAAAATGTGGTAACGATGAATTGCTATCCTTTGTGACTTTGTTCATCCAAAGAATCGTACAAATGAAATATGAGTGATATACTATTTCATTATTTTAATAACAGATTTGCCATCAAAATACAAATCCATTTGTCTAGAAATGAAGAAACAGGTATACCATGATAAATTTATGTGCATGCTACTATACATACATATGTATAACAGTTCTTCTTCTTCTTCTCATACATATCCACTAATGGATGTTTGCGACCACACCCTCTTTTTTCTCGATTTCTCGATGCATGGATCAGATCTTCCACAGTGCTCAGTCCAGTCCAGTGCTTTATATTGCAGCCAGGACATTTTCTTTTTTCCTATCCCTCTTCCGCCCTCAATTTTTCCTTCACTGATCAGTTGTAGTCCGTACTTTACGTTGCGCATAACGTGCCCCAAATATGCCGTTTTCCTCCTTATTATTATGGTCAGTATCTCTCGCCCCCTGCCCAATCCCCTCAGAATCTCGTTATTGGTTATCCTTGCTGTCCATGATATCTTGAGAATCCTGCGATAGACCTACATCTCGAAGACCTCCATCTTGTTCATTACGGATATTTTCAATGCCCATCCTTCTACGGCATATAGAAGGTACGTACCAAGTACATACTATACCCAGGTAGCAAACGGACGTCATTTAGACGTCAAAAATTGGTCCCTAACTGACCACTATTGACGCCACTAATTGACGTCTTCAAGACGTCAAAATGATGGTCTAATGTCACAGATAATTGGCGTCACAAAAATGACCATATTTTGACGTCATTTTGATAAATATAATGACGTTATTAAGACGTTACTATGACAGATAATTGGCGTCACAAAAATGACCATATTTTGACGTCATTTTGATAAATATAATGACGTTATTAAGACGTTATTAAGACGTTATTAAGACGTTATTAATGTAATTAATAGGTTATTAATTAATATATACATATAGGTAAATAATAAATGTACATATATACAAAGGTAAAATTTATTATATTTTTTATTACAATACATGTAACATTTTTAGTAGGATAGCTATGGAGTTTCTGGACCACTTTTGGAGGGGGAAATCTGGCGGCCCTAACCGCTGGGGAGGGGGAAACCTGGCGGCCCTAACCGCTGGGGAGGGGGAAACCTGGCGGCCCTAACCGCTGGGGAGGGGGGAACCGGGCGAACCTTACCCTA
>NW_011957854.1:0-1482 GCF_000949405.1 Vollenhovia emeryi | reverse complement strand
TTAACGTAACATTTTTGTGCTTGTCGAAATCTTCATACATTGATAATGGAGAAGTTTGTCTTGTTTTCTGTTTTATTACAATACGCTTTCTTCATATCCCTACATTTTCTGTAGAAATTTCTTAAGAAATAGATTTTTTAAATAATAAAATCATCTGTGTAATCAAATGTTAAAGAATACAATTTTCATAGGAGAATTACAGAAAAGATGACTCAAAATGTAATTTAATTGACAAATAGGTATTATCAAGAAAAAAAATGTATGTCTATCCTACGTAAAAGGACGCACAGAGTTTCGAATCTACATAGAAAAGTTTTAAATCAATTTATAAGCGAAAAATTATAGGTTTTTTTAGGCATTGAGCATTATTAATCCGTTTTGACGAGAGTTCTGTGAAATTTTCTTTAAGAAGAGTCTTCTGACGTGCAAGAGAACATTTTTCATATTATACGGCACGTAAGAATATTGCATGCTAGCGCAGTGCGAATATAGCAATGTAGCGGCGCGATGCGGCGGAGCGCTCACGCACACTACCAGGCGCGCGGCTCACTGACGTGCTTCCGTCTAAAGGACAACGCCGATTTGATTAGCTTTACTCGATGTGTACTGCTTCGTTGAGCATTGTAGAAAAAAATGGTTCAGGACTTTTCGACTCAATTTTTAGTCAGGAATAACGCTATACTATTAGTGGGCGCTATTTAATTAACACCCTGTATATGTCATACAAAATGTATGTGCGTGCGTGCGCGTGGACGTTTTTTTATAAACTAACCGTTAAAACAAATGTGAAAACCAAAAATGTACCGTACAAATATATTTTTATAATTTATAAATAAGTACTAATTATTTACCCTACCTACCGTAAAAAGAAGTACATTCTGTGCATGTTCTATTCTTGGTTCTATAGTGATGCTACGGATATTCTACGCATGTACTGCAAAATATTCTCAGTATGTACTACGAACTAAAAAACCCCGGAAATAGGAATTTTCTCAGTATGTTCTAAATAAATCGTAGTACGTATCTCGTATGTTGTGAGAATATACGCAATCTACTGTTGCGATATTCTTCGAACATTCTCAGCATCTACATGTGCTGTATGGGAACTTTTTTTCTGTGGCAGAGCGACGATTTTTACTTTCACAGTTGTGTTTTACGCATCGAAATACACAATATTGCTAAGTTACAGTCAGAACGGTGAGGTTGTTGCTCTCCTTCAGTATTACCAAGATTCGCGTTAAAAAACCGTCCCCCTCAGCCTCGTATCGCGTCAGCAAGCGGCGACAAACTTCCAACCGCATGAATTTTTGCTCGAAGTTCAACATTTTGGGAACCCATCGCGCCGTTATTTTGCGATATTGAAGGTGTTCGTGGATGATAGACTCTACACTACCAATACTAATGCCGAGTTCAGCCGAAATGTTTCGAACATTCATCCTACGGTCCTCCAAAATGAGTTGTTCTACGCGGCGAATGTTGGCT
>NW_011957853.1:0-1482 GCF_000949405.1 Vollenhovia emeryi | reverse complement strand
TATAAAATTTTTTAATCAGACCCTAATGCTAAAGCAACTAGTTTGTATAAATATCCGTTGTTTTATTTGGCGCAACTTGTTGATATCATTACTTTTGTAGAGAAGATAGTTTTGTAGAGAAGATATTTTTGTAGAGAAGATATTTTTGTAGAGACGATATTTATGTACAGAAGATTTTTGTGGAGACCCTATTTTTGTAAAGAAGATACTTTTGTAAAGATATTTTTGTAGAGATTATACTTTTGCAAAAAAGATAGAGTAACAAAATATATTCGGTTGAATTGGAGCTTAGACTTGGTGCTTTTTTTTACCTTTTTTTAAAAAGGTAATACATTTAACGCTGCAGATAATGTGTTGATCTCCAAAGATACAGAGGAAGTGTCGTTGAATACTAGTAAATATTAATTTATTTTAATGATAATAAATGTTAATAAATATTAATTTATCTTAAATTTTATTCATCATAATCATTAACATGATACTTTGTTACAGTATTTCAAAAACTTTCAATGATTGAAGAACGTCTAAAACAAATTACAGAAAATCAATTACACATGTTAGAAATGCGAACGTCCGACAATTCCTTCTTCAAATTGACATTAGACAAGATATATGGTATGATGAAGAACTTGCACGTCGGAACTATCCCAAAGCCGACAACCAGCCACGAAAACCCAAATGAATCTGAGTTTGCGAGCAAATTTATTTTTCCATTAAACACTGTTTCTGATGTACAGGCGTTTAACTCGGAAATCGAAAAGAATGCGGACTACAAAACATATTTGGTAGTAGTAGTAGTATCTTTATTCCCTTGCGGGGTACATTGCGGACCTCCGCTCCGCTTACATATTTGTCCGCTTTTTCGCACGCTCGCGAGAGAGAGAAACGCACTCAATCATTCTTTCATCCATTCCTTCATTCATACCTTTTTTTTTTTGACCCGGTGGAAATCCTCATGGACCGTCCCCCCGCCCTGCTGGGACAGAGACGGGGGGGTGTGTGGGACTCGTCTCCCTGGCACTTGGGCAATTGACAACCCAAGGCCAGTGTGCAATGGAGACGCCTACCGCACTAAAACCACCGGGGGTGGACTTCTCTGCGCTAATAGGAGCTGCCGGGGGACACGAACGCATACTACCCGCACATCCCCGCGCCGCGCGTGGCATCGCGCTCACCTATGGGCCGATGACCTGGCCCTGGCCCTGAGAAGGGCCACCTCCTTCGCTTTGCGGCGGGGGTGCCACCCGGCCCTCCGCCGCGCCCCTCGGTTGTGTGTGGGGGCAGGCGGGTCATGGGATTCCCAGCCCATGCCCGCCTAGGAGTCCCCTCGACTCCTCGAACTCTGCACCTTTTAGTCGCCTTTTACGACAGGCAGGTGATACCTCGGGCCTATTCTTCTAGCGGGACCCGCACGCCCTCCTTTATTCATACCTGGGACCTCCGTTTCCGCCGCCTTCTTCACTCTCACTCTTCTCACACTCC
>NW_011957852.1:0-1482 GCF_000949405.1 Vollenhovia emeryi | reverse complement strand
TTTTTACCAAAAATTCAATTTGTTAAACTAACTGTTAAATTATGTTAAATTACATAGTCATTAAAAGTATATTTAGGTTATTGAGGTTTAGCCATGATCCAGGCAACTCGCTCTCGCAACGTATCGGCTCGCCTTTTATACTAATACGGGACGATTTTTACTTACGAGAAAGACTAACGCGCGGTCGCCACGTCGCGGTAGTATGTGGTACTAGTGCTATCTATTCAGGAGGGAATCAGGCGTACCGGATCAGGCACATGTTTATATTCCGCGTATATCCCATGCACATACGAGAAATAACGTACTACTAAGATATTATTCGAATGTTCTCAGTTTATCCTGTATTATCATAGAACATTCAGTATGAGTACAGAACATTCGAATGATATCATGTGCTGTGTGGGAACACGGGTCGTTGACTTGTGTGAAGACAAAGAGCTCCGTAGATGTTTCTAGAAAACGGCTAGAGACTCTGAGAGACTCATGACAAGGATCTAACAAAACGCAGAATAGGGATCGCCGAGAAGTAACGATCCCTACTTAATTGTTGGCGACGCGATGATTGTCGTTTCGAACAATATGTTTATATACTCCACACTGTATATATAATCAAATTGATAACTCTTCCCAGCAAGCACGTTTTCACCCTTCTTTCTTTGTTCGTTCTCAAACGATGTTTGACAAAATTCAGGTTATGTGATGAACTCCTCGTCGCGACGTGGCTGTTGGTTGGACTCTGATTGGCTGGGTGCGAAAATAATGCGAAATGGAACGTGCCCATAGCAATCAGCGCCCAGAAACACCAATCATCATTTGAACATGCATAGCATATTTGTTAAGGTTTTATCGCGCAGCAAAGACAGTACTCGATGATGAGAGAACACACTTTATTGTAGTCACAAAGGAACAGAAACGAACTTAAAATCTGTATCTATACAGTAGTGAGTATCCTTAATATGACTCTGAACAATACTGAATATATAATATATGTAATGACGAACGTATGACCGAGTGCTGAGAGGGAACTAAACGGACTACCTAAAAGAAGGGCAGTGGCACACACGCACACGCACATTCTCTGTATTCATACGCCACCCAGCACCAGCGCCATGTATTCTTACGCCTGTGTTCATGCGCTTACACAGAGGCTTGAGAAACAACTAGTTCTAATAATATTCCTAGAACATAATGGATCATACTGCGTATGTTCATATTGAAGTTCGTGAATATACCACGTACATTCTATGCGAATATTCATAGCACATTTACAACATTCCATAAACATTCGTAGCACATACGCTGCTAATATTCCACGTATATTCAGTAAGAATATCCGTAGAAAATTCCATGTGTACATTCCACGTACATTCTGTAAGAATATTCATAGAACATTCAGAATATGCCATAGACACTCAGGGAACATTTAATGCGAATATTCCCTGGACATTCTGTGTGAACAAGGCCGTAGCCAAGGGGGGGGGG
>NW_011957851.1:0-1481 GCF_000949405.1 Vollenhovia emeryi | reverse complement strand
TCTGACTTAATCGAACAGCACGAGCAGAAGAGATCGTGGCGTCGGGAGGCTTCGAGTCCTTTACCGCTGTTTCATTTTCAGTTGACTCAGGCTTAGTTGCTGTCGGTTTAGAAGCGGTGGGCTTTCCCGGATGTATTGAGGTGTGGTCCCACGTTAGTGGCTGGAAGCCGCCCGCCATGCAGAGTGGAATTGTTTGATTCGCCTGTCCTTGAATCTTCGAGGCGTTCCGTTAGGTGTTTGAAGAGTATGCTTCCAATATACAGTCCACGCTTTACCCACTGAGCAGGTGTGGAATGAAATGTTGCTCGCCTTCTGATTCTTCGAGGGAGAGGGGGTAAGTGACGGTCGAGGGGGTTTCCTCGACGTCCCAGTACCTATGAAGCAGATAATCAAGTTGATGATTTGAATTAGAGCGGTTGTGAGAAGGACGAATGTTGTTGCGGTATTCGTAGAGGATTGAAGTACGTGAGCGTCTTTGAACTTGTAATTAATGCACTATGAGAGTGATATGAGATGACTCTGAGGTATTTTTGGTAGAGACGCTACACAAGAGATAGAAAGAGAGAGAATCGGCTCTGAGATTGAGTCCGTCAGGGTGAGCTCTGAGAAGTCTTTCGGATCTATCCTCTAGCGATGGACTTCGTCCAATGCGCAAGAGGATGAGAATTAGCCCTGATCCGAAGACACGAAAGAAAGAGACGTAGCTACACCCGAACCGATCCTTGCACTTAGCTTGTCTCTTCCGCAATATGGTGATTGTATGAAATCCAGTCTCATGCGTGCTTCTTGAAACGAATGGTTTTCCGTGGCGTTGATGATTTTGAGACTCCCAGACGTTGGCAGGTCGATTCGAGTCAGTCGAGTGTGATGGAAGAGAGAAGGAGCTGCATAATTCTGAGAAGTACTAGGCGTTGAAAGTAGCCGGTGCGAGGTTTCTGTATCCTCCTCAAGCAGCAGATTCATTTGTCTTACAGCTACGAGATAGGCTTCAAGAGTTGTTGAGAAGAGGCCTTCCGAGAAGTATGAATGATGCAGAGCTGACGTTGCTTCTTCCGAATTAAACCTTGTTATCGTTAAACCGAGGGTGTTGTGACCTAGAGAAAATTGCAACCACGTCTCTTTAAGAGATGCAAGTCACGCTTTTACCCGTTGAGGATAAAGATTAGAATATCCAACTTTAATCAGTCGGTCAACCGCAGTGTCAATTAATTCTTTGAGAACGAGCTGTTGCTCGATTCGATTTTTAACGTGACTCAGTCTCATCCTCAGGCCGCTCATGAGGATCCGGCTCGAAGGACCAAAATGTTTAGTAAATAGATAGCTCATTGAGGGGGACGTTAGTCCGCTTTAATATAGAGCGGCGAGAGGACAGACAAGAGACACAGAAAATTCTGATCATAAACAATATTTAATGTTGAACACAATTCAGTTGAGTATTATTCTAAATTAACTGCTATCGCAGGTGCGGTTGTATATTACAT
>NW_011957850.1:0-1481 GCF_000949405.1 Vollenhovia emeryi | reverse complement strand
ACCTCCTCCTTTCCTGAATCTCATTACCTTTGTTTTTTCTATATTTACTTTTAGTTTTTTTCTGTCAAAGTATTTCTCCATTCTTTTCAACATTCTCTTTATCTCCTCTTCATCCTCCGCTATAGCTACTATATCGTCTGCATATGCTAACGTCCAGAATTTTGTTTTCCCTACTACTACTCCTCCATCTTGTCCTTTCCTCATTGTTTCTTCTAGATCTGCCAGCAGCAGTATGAATAGCATCGCGCTCAGTGGGCATCCTTGTCTAACTCCTTTGGTCGTCCAGAAACATGCTCCCTTTTCTCCCTTTATTCTTACTACGCTTCTTGTCTCTTTGTATAGGGCTTCTATTCTAGTTCTTAGTTGTTCGCTGATTTTTTCCTTTTTCATTACTTCCCATATTTTTTCTCTGTCCACGGAGTCGAATGCTGCTTTTAGGTCTATAAATGCCGTCACTATTTTTCCTCTTTTTTTGTTTATCGCTCTTCCTATAATGTAATTCAGAGCGTATATATTTTCCATTGTACCTCTTTTTTTTCTGAATCCTACTTGCGTTTCCGGTAGTATTCCTCTTTCTTCTACTTCTCTCTCCAGTCTTTTATTCAGGATTGCTGCGTATATTTTATAGCTTGTGTTCATTAGTGTCACCCCTCTGTAGTCTTGTGCTTCTTTTCCTTCCCCTTTTTTTACTATAGGGACTATGATGCCTTCCTTCCAATCTTCTGCTATTTCTCCTGTTTTCCATGCTTCGTCACATATTTCCCATATTTTTTCCTTCAGCTTTTCTCCTCCGTGTATCCATACCTCGTTCGGTATTCCGTCTGCGCCTGCGGCTTTCTTCTCTTTCATTTCTTTTATTACTTCTTCCACTTCTTTTCTTTTTATTCCTTCTGTCTCCTCTTTGTTTTCTTTTCTTTCCTCTCCTTTCATGTTTTCTTCCTGTGGTTTCACCGTTGTTCCTTCCAATATCTCCATGAAGTGTTTGTTCCATTGTTCCTCTGTTATTTCTTCGCATACCTCCTTCCTGCTTTTTCTTTCTCTATTTATGAATCTCCATATTTCTTTTTCATTAGTTGCTTCCCTTGCTTCCTTCATTATTCTTTCTCTCTCTATCTCTTTTTTCTCTTTGATTTTCTCTTCGTATTCTTTCTTCTTTTGTGTGTATCTTTTTTTTTCTACTTCCCCCTTCCTCCATTTTGTTAAATTTTCTTTTGCTTCTCTCTTTAGTTTTGCACATTCATTGTCCCACCATCTGTTCTTTTTCTTTGTTCCCTGCTCTTCTTTTATTTCTTTCCACTCCGCTGCCTGTCTTGCCATTTCCTTTATTCCTTCCAATTTTTCTTCTATGCTCTCCCCCTCTATTCTTGTCTCTTTCATTCTCTCCTTGTATTTTTCTATTCCCTCTTTTGTCCAGTTCATTATTTTCCTAACTCTTTTTTCTTTCTTCCCTTTCTTTCCTACTGTTCCCTTTACTTTTATTG
>NW_011957849.1:0-1481 GCF_000949405.1 Vollenhovia emeryi | reverse complement strand
AAAATATATATACTTCAAGAATCATTTATTGATTTATTTATTTTAATCATTTATATCTTAATTTATTATATTTTAATCTATTTAAGTAGGATATATAGGGGGATTCTACCCCGGGAGCTCCGAGGGGGGAGCGGGGCGGGGGGGTACCCCGCGGCGAGGGGACCGCGGGGAGGAGGGGGAGTACGCGACCTTGACGTCACGCAAGGTGCTGACCTGTCACTACGTGACATGTAACAGATATCTAGGTGCTGACCTGTCATTTTTAGCGCGAACACCTGGACGCGTATGAGTCACGGGGTCAAGCGCCGAAACCTGGCTGATGACTTTCTTATCAAGGTGAACGATGTCGAGGAGTTCCACGTTTATTATTCTACGACGCTTGGCGATCCGCGGGGCGCGGGGAAGGAGATATTCTGCGGCGATCCGCGGGGGCACGGGGAGGGGGAGGACCGCGACGCTACGCGATCCGCGGTGGCGCGGGGAGGTCCGCGGCGCGAGGCACTCCGCGACACATGCATGTAATAGATATCATCGGAAGATGACGATATACAAATGATTAGCGCAGACACAGCTGCGCGCATCCATGGCATGAGTCATGAGGTCAAGCGCCTAAACCTGGCTGCTGACAGCGACTTTCTTGTCTAGATGCATGATGTCAGAGAGTTCCACGTTTAAACTCGCACCTACTGCGTCAGCATGTAATAGATATCACTGAGGATGCCTTTGATTAGCACCGATACCACAGCTACATATTAATATTATTTTTCATGGTATGAGATCAAACGCCGAAACCTGGCTGCTGACAGCGACTTTTTATGGTATATAAACGGTCCGGAAGCCCGCTGTACCACAGTAGGAGATTTTAGACGAGATCGAGAACTAAGAATACGTTGGGACCCACGAACGCATCGTTAGACAAGAAGTTCGTATTTATCATCCAGTTTCTTCGTGTCCTGATAGGCCTTAAGATTTCCTTAGCAAGAATGAATCAGTACGTTCCTCTGAGTATATCGTGCAAGAAACAGTGTAACGTGTAAGTACCATAGAGCTATCATATATTGCATCCATTTTTCCACATTTAATTGTATTTTTTTCAAACTGTTTTAGCAATCGTCGTTACACGCCGTATGTTCCTCAAAGTAGTTATACGCCATCCATTCCTCAAAGTTATACACCATCCGTTTCTCGAGATAAAACTGTTTCGTGCAAGAAACAACATGATGCGTAAGTACCGTGAAATTATCGTATATTCGTTCATACTTTTCATCATTTGATTGTAATTATTTTTACTTTATGTATTCTTTCAGTTCCGATAAACCTTGCTACACGCCTCGTATCATGAGCAGGAGATTCGCCCTGACATCCACTGCATACAAATACTTGGATGTTGGAATCTGCGTGGTATCTGGTGCATCCTATGTGGAAATCATTCTCGGCGACAATCGCGGAAATCGGATGGCGTTAGATTATTCAATGTGGAC
>NW_011957848.1:0-1481 GCF_000949405.1 Vollenhovia emeryi | reverse complement strand
TCAGGCAAACAAATGCTCGGGCGACGCCGACTCGCCGCTCGCCTTTGCATGGAGCCGACATCGCCAGTAGCACCTTTTTATGCCGAGCAGAGTCCGAGTGATCCACGCCGACATGATATATGTGCACGTATGTAAGCGCAGTCATATGTATACATGTATATGTTGTGCACGATGCGCGGGATGATACGCAACAACAGTAATATTACATTTCCAATGTAATATTACAATAAAATATATCGGTAATATTACCGTAATATTACTGATATCACAATAATATTAAAATGTCCGCCCAATGAAATATTACCGAGATAATCGTAGTAATATTACTGTGATAATCGCAATAATATTACTGTGATGTATCACGTAATATTGCAAGGAATTAGATTAGGGTAAACCCGGGTATGATGGCCCTACGGAAAAGATGGTCACGGGCTGTATAATCTCTCTAATAATTGTTTAATAGTGCGTTTTTGTAGTCATTCTCAAAGATGATTTATCGTCACATTACAAATTACCCTTATAATATTTTATTCATATTTCAATGCGATATACATACATTGGAAAGTTTCAAATAGCAACGTGACATTAAATGACGTCTTTATGACGTAATAAAACGTAATGAGACGTAATTAAAAATCGATTTGACATCATCTTGCGCTACTTTGGATCTGATATATTGCAGCAATATTACTGTTATAATACTGTGTAATATTTCTATATAACATATTAGTAATATTAATGTAATATTACATTGCAATATCACGAGACACGGTAGTGTCTCGCGCCAAGTGTAAGCGCAGCTAGTACCGCGCGCGCGAGACCGACCGTGTAAGTTTACGCGAGTACACGAGTTGACGGGCCCTCAGAATTTCGGATCTCAACAACGGCTGTTCCGACGAAGTTGAGACTGCGCTTAATCGATAGCTTGGGTACGATTTGCATAATAAAAGTGTTTTTACTTTTCTCCTACGTGCCCCATGAGTAGAGATATTGCAATGCAAAGTCCACGGGTCTGAATTTTCACGTAATTTTTAAGAAACGTCGTCATCGTAGTCGTGGTCGTCGTCGTGGTCGTCGTCAACCAGGCCAAAATCCATTTCACTTTCTGTCGCAACGTCGCGTTGGCGCTGCTGACGTGACTGATTACCGACATTACCGATGTTACCAACGATGACATTATATACTTTGAATTCGATGTCCACGTGTCCCAGGTTGCCGTTAATACTTTGAACACGATGTCCACGTGTACCAGGTCGCCGATGACGACGTCCAGGCAGTGCGCTCTGTAGTTTTCGGTGTCTAGGTGATTAATACCTTGAACTGGATGTCCACGTATCTCAGGTCGCCGATGACGACGTCCAGGCAGTGCGCCACGTAGTTTTCGGTGTCTAGGTGTATTAATACCTTGAACTCGATGTCCACGTATCCCAGGTCGCCGATAACGACGTCCAGGCAGTACGCTCCGTAGTTTTCGGTGTCTA
>NW_011957847.1:0-1481 GCF_000949405.1 Vollenhovia emeryi | reverse complement strand
ACGAATCATCCTACTTTTAACGGTATCCAGGAACAACAACGTGGACGTAGTAGAATTCTGTTCCCTTCGGGGTGCTTGTTTACCGTGAGTCCCCTTGCCTCTCACGATTCGGGGTGCTTGTTTACCGTGAGTCCCCTTGCCTCTCACGGTAAACAAGCACTCCGAAGGGAACAGAATTCTACTACGTCCACGTTGTTGTTCCTGGATACCGTTAAAAGTAGGATGATTCGTATTTCTCATGCATAACATGCATAACTACAGAGATTTGGGTGAAAAGTTGATTTGACTTTCGAATGATACCTAACGATCAACTTAACCCATAACATGACATTGTACAAGATATTTTGTACTTTATGTCAAAGTACTGCAAAGTACTGCTTTGGAGGCTTATAATTCGAAAATTACTCAATGAAAAAATATTTTATTATAGTGTTTTGGAAAGCTCTCGAGATAACCTACAAGAATATGTAACGAGAAATAGAAGGTTCCATTTAAGAAATTAAAGGTAACCTTCATGTGACCCTCAAATTACTCTTCAAGGTCAAACCAATGGTACCATCTTATGTCCCCCTCGAAACTATACAACTTTTGTCTGAAACATTTTTTTGTATCTGCCTTACCAACGGAGAAATTTGGGTGGGTCCCGTAAAATGGCCCACCCTGTATATACATATATATATTTACATATAGAAAGGCCCTAATAGGATAAATACTGGAGATTGGCCTTTACTCGGATTTTAACAATATTCATGAGGGAGTTACCTATAGGTACAAACGAGGGTAACTCAGGGGGCCTATTACGGTATTTGGGTGAGCTCACTCACTTTTCACATTCTTATCTCACGTGACTTTGTTCACCCAATTACGGAACTGGCGAGTGAAACTGCGAGATCACTAGGCACTTCCGGGATAGTGATCTCATATTTTCACACTTTCACGCCGAGAAAAGTAAGGTTAAGGCAGAGGACGAGATAATTTGACGTCTCGTTTTCTGCCACCAAAAAAGTAAGGTTAAGCATAAAACTTATTTCAAAAGGTATTTTAAAAATTTATAAAAATGAACGTCACAGAAAAGCAAAAAGTAATGTTATTAAATTACATGAAACAGAATGAAGATTTTGCGAGAGGCCGTTTACGGTATCAAGGTGGCAATAAGAAAATATTGGTAAGTATTATATATACAGGGTGTGTCCAAATACCCGTATCACCTGTAACTGGCAGATAGACCGGGGCAAACTGAATAGAAAAGTCTTATACCATTTTGCAAAATTCGCAATAGTTATCGAGAAAGAAATTTTAATGTCTGAGCGAATGAAAACGTAGACGGCGGCAGGCCGGACTCGGCAGGCAACGGTGGGGCATCATCTAATAGCGAGAGGTGGAGCGACGCGCCGAAAAAAAGTTGTCACGCAGCGAGCGGCGAGCTTCAGTAAACACTCCCCGCTCGCCCCTCACCGCTCGCCCCACGCCGCGCGTCGTCC
>NW_011957846.1:0-1480 GCF_000949405.1 Vollenhovia emeryi | reverse complement strand
AAAACAAGGACCGTTTGTCATTATCGATTGCTCTCGACAAAACGAGTCAGTCAAGAGCGCGACTGTGGACGTGAGATTGGAATTTAAGTGTAAGGAGAATGTGCCAGTGAATACCACTGCGTACTGTCTCATCATACATGATCGTGTGGTTCAGTACAATCCGCTGACCAGCGTCGTGCGCAAAATTCCCTAAGTACTACATTTTGGACACAATGGTTTCCCCTTTTTCCAATACAGTTTAGAGGGGATGAAACGATTTATAAATCTGCTATGCGTCAAGAGCAACCGCAGTATTCCTCCTTCTCTCGACGTGTTCAATCATGTCCATACCGACATTTGTGGACCTGCAAGGCTTCGTTGTCAGCGGTAACTTTATTGTGAAGGAATTTGCCGCTCTCCGAGAGGGACGCGTTCTCTCTCACTACATTTTCACATGTCCCGTACCATGGAGGTTTCTCACCAAAGCGGAGCAACATCAGGCATCCTGGCTGATTGCAAATCGTCATGGAGTACGATGGGAAGACGGAATGATTCCATACAGCAGGGCTAGAAGTCTGATTACAACGGCTGTGGTCGGCATGGAAGATGATGACGATCTTGAGACACCGTTTCTCGTCTACGTCAAGGGACACGAAAAACGAGAATGGCTGAAGGATATGCTCTTGGATGACGCGAGAGGAGATGTCTATATTGAAACTATTGATGTAGACTACGAGGACATACCATCTCTAAATAAATTGGATGTTACACATACTTTTCACTGCCAGAAACATGTAACAAATTGCGCTTTACAAAATGTTTTTAAACTTTACAATTGGTGGTCTAACCATAAAAATATGTAACAACATGTGTTATGAATTGTTGTAAGCAAAATATATATTATATATTGAAACGGTGTCTATTTTTTCTCCACACGTATTTCCTTCTCTCCTCGTTTGCATCCTATTCCTCGCATATAGCCCTACGTTGTCGCTCTTCTTCTTATTAACTACTTTGGAAGAGAAGATAGAATGGATTGGAAGTGGAAGAAAATGTATGTCATTAAAAAATTTTTAATCTCATTTTATTATCTCAATTTATCAAAATACATCACCCCGTTTATGGGCTTCGGCAGGAATTTCTTTTACGGCATAAGTCATTAATTCCCACATTATGATCGAAATAAATTCGCCATTTTCGGTTGAATTTTTATAGTACTTGTCGTGTAGGATTCTAACTGCATCGTTCGGTGTATCGCATTTTTTTTCGCCACTCATCCACATATCTTGTACATGCACAACGAGTTCTTCGAAACTTTCATGTACAGTTTCTAGATCCGCACACAGTTCACAATGTATGCTGTCTACACAGTGTTCCAGTTCAAATAAAAATGATATGGTTGATGGTTTCATGTACATAGAAGTATTATTTGATGTTACTTTTACAATATTTCCGTGACGCATTCTAACTAGTTCTATAGCTAAATGATTAAGCCGTATCA
>NW_011957845.1:0-1480 GCF_000949405.1 Vollenhovia emeryi | reverse complement strand
CGGGACCCCGCCACTCTGCCGACGGTAAAGAGCAGCCGGCCCGTTTCGCGTCGAGGAGGCTGACAAGCGGCGCGAGCCGCGCGGATCGGCGCCGCATCCTACGGAATTCCGGTCGTCTCGCGATAGTAACTCGACGCTGCCCGTGAGCGCGTCTGGCGCCCAACTTCGCATTTTTCGCGTCCGTTCCGGCGATCCGTCCGGAACGGCGATGGCCGCGTATCGGTCGTGAAAGCCGCCTCTTTCTCTGCCGCGCCCGGGGAAGATTGGAAAAGGCGTGACAGTATGTATAAAATATGTTAACTTACCGATATGTCTATCCAGTACAGAGAATTGCGTACAGACGATATTTTTGTATAGAGAAGAAAGATGTTTTTGTAGAGAAGATACTTTTGCAGAAAAGATAACATTGGAACTTATACTTGGCGCTTTTATTTACCTTTTTTAAAGGTAAGTTTTTTAGGTGATATCACTACTTTTGTAGTGTTAAATATCACGTACTGTTTATTAATCAGAATATAATTGTGCACAATTATTATTTTATTACGAGAGAGAACCTCGAAATGACCGATTGTGTGATATTAAATGCCAGGGAATAATCGACGATTTTGTACGGAGCCTTCTTGCGTTCCATGATGCGCGGTCGCGTGATGCACGAGACGTAAAGGCTTTTTTTTATTTATACCTCGTTACTCGTTACTGTCTCACTAGGTCCCTGTGTTATAGGTTAGGTAACCTATAACTTATTCAAGCGAATAGATTTTTTGTTTACTTTAATAGATGTTTTGTTGTTAACTTTATTTCAATGATACCATGCTGTTCTCTGATTTAGTCCGATTAGTGGAACATTGTCGGTTCGTACACAAAACCCACATAATTTGTATATTATACAAACGTGTTCACGAATTGACAGTTCTAGGAGCAAATTCCAAAAGTGCAGAATCACTCCAGCATCCCCTCACTAACGCGGATCTCAACAACGGCTGATCCGACGAAGTTGAGACTACGCTTAATCGATAGCTTGGGTACGATTTGCATAATAAAAGTGTTTTTAAAAAACAAGAGTGGTAATTATATATCGCCAGAAATTATAAACCAAAATTTCATAAGTTTTATCGACCTACACTGGCTATCGCGATTTTTGTTGACCGTATCAAGCTATTAAAATTATTATTGCGAAAAATATTACCCCAGCCAGAATTCGAACCTGGGACCTCCCTACAATCCGTGACGGGCGTCTTAGCCAGCTCGACCACCGGGGCTGTGATAATACTATTCGCAATAACGTTATTAATTTATTAATTATTACACCAAGGACCAAACAAAACTTGGTTTCCTCCGTTAGGAGGAATGGGATTAGGGAGAGGGAAGGAAAAGGGAAATTCTAAAAATCGCATATCGACAGGTTATTGTGCGGTCGACAATCCGTATCGACGCACAGTTTCTGGAAAGTCGAAATAGATGCGTAAACAACATCTTAAAG
>NW_011957844.1:0-1480 GCF_000949405.1 Vollenhovia emeryi | reverse complement strand
GTAAACCGCATGTATGAAGATAAGAAAGGTAGCACATAATTATATAACACCTTTTTATAATTCTAATTAGTTCATATATACCTACTAAAAGGGAAGATATGTATTGTTTTATACACGTCTTATGTAAAAAAATGGACATTCGCTTGAAATTTATATTGATGAAATTTATAAGGAAATTTATAAGAAATTTATAAGGAAAATTATTAAAAAAACACTGGTCGTCCTTATGCTATCTGGGTTGATTACGTATATTTTATATTTGCTTTTAATACTACTCTTCTTTCAAACATGGTATCCGATAATTTATGTGACTTAGGTAGGTTGGTCATTGTCGCAAATGAGAAAAGTCTTTCCACTGGAGCTGATGATGGAAGGGGCGTATTATATTTCAGAAATACCTGTTTCATAGCTGGATACCGATGAAGAATGTCAAGTTCTTGACCGCTATCATTAAAAAAAAGTACTACTTCAAGCTCCACTTTTGATTTAATTTCATTTGAATGCCTAGATGTAGATGGAGCACCAAAATCAAAAAATTTATCTTCGACTAAACAAGTCTCTTGTGGTGATTCTCCTAACTCTAACTCTATTTCTATGGCTTTCTTAAAAGCATGTAATATCGATTCATGATAGTGTGACTCTATACAATGCAACCAACGATTTTTAAATCGAGGATAACTTAAAGCAGCAATAGCGGCATTTTCCGCAGCAGTAGTGGTGAAATTGAAAAAATCACTAAATCTTGTCTCAACTGCATTCAAAAATGTCTCTTGTTTTTGTAGAAATTATGAGCGATAGTGAATCTGATACTCGTCAGAGTTTTGGTGCATCGGCACTTACGATTTCGGAAACAAATGAGCCCCCATTAGTATTACAATCGTCATGTACGCAAAATATGGGTATGGAGATGAATCAATCGGAGACGTGGATTACTGATGGTAAATTTTTCCAATATTTATCAGAAAAAAGTTCTGCAGATACAGTTGTTGCGCTTTGCGTGAAATGTCGACCTCAAGTTGTCGAAATTAAAGGGTACAAAAGTACCACTTCAAATTTTATATCTCATCTACAACGGCGGCACGGAGAGCAAACAGTGTTAGAGTATAAGGAGTATACATGTATTCAATCGAAAAGACCAAAAAGGATAAGTTCGACAAGACAAATTGAAAGTAGTTTAATGCACACCTGCAATTATGATTCTTAAGGTGCATTCGACGAAGATATTGCGAAATTTTTTGTACATTCAATGGTTCCTTTGAGAATAATAGAAGACCCGTTTTTTATTTTAATTTTCGATAAATTAAAAATATCACGAGAAGATCTTAAAATAATGAGTCGACGTACTCTTAGTCGTCGAATTAATTCTTTGTTTGAAAGCCAGAATGTACAGATTAAACAAGAATTGCAAACGATTTCGTTTGTGTGTACTACTACAGACATTTGGTCAGGAAGAAAAAGAAGTTTCCTTGGAGTTACTGTT
>NW_011957843.1:0-1480 GCF_000949405.1 Vollenhovia emeryi | reverse complement strand
ATTAATGTTATTATATAATTAATTACATTAGCAATCAATATGAATATTACAGGAATAGAAGTTAATAAAATATTAATTACCACAATTTTTACTATTATTCAATTTTACATTCTAGTGATTCTTCTATACTAGATGTTATATACAATTTACTTCTAACTAGATCTTATATATACAATTTACTACTTGTTATTAATTAATTATATATTAATTATAATATTAATTATAAATAATTAAAAATTAAAATGATCCAGATTAAAATGACCATGTGCTGTGATTGGTCAAATTAAAAATTTTATTGCATCCCATTAAAATTTTATTCAATGAAATTCTAGATTTGACCAATCATAGCACAAGGTCATTTTAATCTGAATCATTTTAATTTTCTCGCGAAAGCAGCCCAGATCAATGAAATAATGAATATATTTGTAAAATTGCAGCAAGATGTTCTTGATTTTGTTAGAAGCTAAGATTTCAATACTTCTAACAAAACCAAGATCATTTTGCTGTGATTTTTCTATTCAAAAATATACTCTTTACCTGTACAATATTTTGAACATTTTCCGACAACTCAAATTTCTGTCTTAATTCGGTTAATAGCTCTTGTAAGTTTATTATTTTTCTTTTCTGGCGGATGTGCTGAACTCTTAATCTATTTATTATTTTATCTTTTTTCTGACATGCATGCTTTAATACGTTTATACACATAGTCTTCTCCCTCGGGGTTAATAGATCTGCATCCGGTATATCACCAGGATATCGAAATTTCTTTGTTGAAATGTTAGATGTTGTATGCAGTAATGGCGTTTCTATCTCCATTTCAGTGTTCAAACTATAAAAGGATTGTTTAGCATTTTAACAATCACATGAATAAAAATGATTCGAAAGATATTGCAAAGGAATAAGCATGATTTAGAAATATGTTTACCTTATTGGCATCAGGTTATTTGCAGGTTCCTTTCTTTTTGGATTAAGATCTTGATTTTTTGTGGATATTTCTGTCGTTACTTCTACAGTTTCAATATGTTCCGATTCAGTTAGGCATTGATTATCAATCACATCTGTATTTAACAATGGAATTTCTGGTGTAGCTGGTAATATTTCAATCCTGTAATTTACAATAATTATATTACTAATAGATTTATTATATAGAACATGTGTTTACTGTTAATTGTATTACGTTTGTTCTTGGGCACGTGGAAAAATGGATGGAACAGAATTTGGTTTTAATCGAAGTTGATTATAACCAAAACGTTCTATACACTCTGATGTGAAGTGTAATATGCAGATGCGACTACTTTTCGGCACATTTCGTGCACTTTCTTGGTTGTTCAAAGTCACTAATGCCTCGATCCACTTCTCCTTGAGACTTGGATTGCTCGGAAATCTATTATTTGTAAATATGTATGTGATTGTTCTTTCCAATTATACAACTATCACGTTACTTTATTAATATATTTAGTTTGTTTATAATATACATATA
>NW_011957842.1:0-1480 GCF_000949405.1 Vollenhovia emeryi | reverse complement strand
AAAACTACGGGGCGCACTGTCTGGACGTCGTCATCGGCTACCTGGGATACGTGGACATCGAGTTCAAGGTATTGATACACCTAGACACCGAAAACTACGGAGCGCACTGCCTGGACCTCGTCATCGGCGACCTGGAACACGTGGACATCTAGTTCAAGGTATTGATAGATCTTAACACCGAAAACTACGTCGACGTTTTAAAAATTACGCGAAGATTCAGACCCGTGGACTTTGCATTGCAATATCTCTACTCATGGGGCACGTAGAAGAAAAGTAAAAACACTTTTATTATGCAAATCGTACCCAAGCTATCGATTTAGCGTAGTCTCAACTTCGTCTGATCAGTCGTTGTTGAGATCGGAGTCAGTGAGGGGATGCTGGAGTGATTCTGCACTTTTGAAATTTGCTCCTAGAACTGTCAATTCGTGAACACATTTGTATAATATACAATTATATGGGTTTTGTGTACGAACCGACAATGTTCCACTAATCGGACTAAATCAGAGTACAGCATGGTATCATTGAAATAAAGTTAGTAATTTAACAAAAAATCTATTCGCTTGAATAAGTTATAGTTTACCTAATCTATAACACAGGAACCTAGTGAGACAGTAACGAGTAACGAGGTATAAATAAAAAAAAGCCTTTACGTCTCCTGCACCACGCGACCACGCATCATCGAACGCAAGAAGGCTCCGTACAAAATCGTCGATTATTCCCTAGCGTTTAATATCACACAATCGGTCATTTCGAGAGAGAGAAGTTCTCTCTCGTAATAAAAAAATAATTGTGCACAATTATATTCTGATAAATAAACAGTACGTGATATTTAATACTATAAAATAGTGATATCACCTAAAAAACCTACCTTTTAAAAAAATGGTAAATAAAAGCGCCAAGTATAAGTTCCAAAAGTCACAAACCTCAGTTAGAAAATTTTTACCTACATAGGAAGGAGGTACGCTTTAGCATCGTGACATTTGTAATCACCTAAAAAACTTACCTTTTTAAAAAAAGGTAAAAAAAGCGCCAAGTATAAGCTCCAACGACCGAATATATTTTGTTACTCTATCTTTTTGCATCTCTACAAAAATATCTTCACTACAAAACTATCTTCTCTACAAAAGTAATGATATCATTAAATGGCGCCAACTAAACTAAACTAAATAGTTTTAAACGTGGTGGGGCTATGATTGGAGTGGGGGCATGCCCGCCGGCTGGGCGCCCGCGGACGCCCGTTGCCCGTTGGAGTGGGGGCATGCCCGCCGACTGGGCGCCCGCGGACGCCCGTTGCCCATGGTGGAAGGGATAACATGGTGTGCTCAGTTCGGCTAAACCACGCCTACTCTTGCTTTGCGACGGCTATAGTTTCCCAGGGCTATCAACCGTGAAAAGTAAAAAACATTTAGCGTTGGTAAGTTGGGTATGCTGCATCTATCGTCCTTGTTTCACGCATTCGAGCGTCGTAGTTTCTCTTTTT
>NW_011957841.1:0-1480 GCF_000949405.1 Vollenhovia emeryi | reverse complement strand
ATAAATGTTTATAGCGCATTCTCATGTGACATTGACTTCCAGCGTCCAATATCGGAATATTTTTGTCCAATCAAGAATAGTGCGCGCGACCAGCTCACGATCTATTGAACAGATATAAAAGATAATAGGGAATTAAAGTAACGATAAAAGTAACGGCTGAATTCGTTACCGTTACTGTAAAAATGTAACGACGTTACCATTACCGTTACAGACATAAAAAAGTAACGATCGTTACCGAAAAAAAGTAACGAAAATGGTAACGGCGTTACAAGTAACGCGTTACTTCCCAACCCTCACATGCGACAATGAACTTCGCGTACTCCAGCATCCTCCGCCACCAGAAAACGAACCACACCTCTCTGCTTGTTAAATCTTCTTTGAGGAGAAGAATGCGGGACTTGTGTGCCCTCCACGTGCTCACCGGGAATCCTCGGGAACGGTGTGGTCAAGACTATAAATGCAGTCTTTTAGTTTTCTTAATTTATTATCGTCACCGCTGGCACAATACACTCTGTAGCGGTCGCCCAAATCGTAGGATATGCTTTCCTCGAACAACGCTCTCGGCACTTTTTATAGGTGATGAAACCGACCTTTCGATGCGTACAGGGCCTTACTTTTCTCGTCTGGTCTTTTCCACGCCGGCTCGAACAACATACGATCGCGACGGGGCACGGAATCGGCCGAATCATATCGGGAAGGGAAGGGGTGTCGCTAGGGACTCGCGCACCGCGGGAAATTCTCGCTACTAATCGCTACGCACGAAACAAACGTCGCCCCCCTTGAAGGGCTTGCCTTCAAGATTTTGTAACAAAATGCAAAGTCGCATCGTCGACTAAACGCCTCTACAGACAGTGACAAACTTTGTTGCCGATATATAAAGGGATACAAATTAAACAACTTATATCTAACGCTATGCGAATACGACTTATAATTAACGGTACAATCAGGTATATTAAATCAAACGCGCATCTTAAATCTACGCACCGAATGCCAAATGGCTAACTATAACTTGACGCATGGATATATAATGGAAATAAACACAAGGAAACGCAAAATACATTTAAGTGAAAACATGAATAACGCAAAATGAACGCAATAAGAGATGTCAATATATAAAAGGATTAACCTAAGGCAACTTAAATTATATACGCAACTATTAATCAAATTAATCGGGTAGTATGGCCAGCTTAGTTAGCGGCCTAACATATGACCCTTTGCTTGTTCTAACGGTGGCCAACGGGCGATTCCATCGGCTCCTACTTGTATCTCTTTAACTCGGCCAATGGGTCACTGGAGAGGAGCAGTCGCTTGCTGCTTGACTATGACCAGCTGTCCGGGTTCCAACTGTTGACCCTTGGACGTCTTCCACTTGTTCCTTTGCTGTAAGGAATTTAGATATTCGCCGCTCCATCTGCGCCAGAAATGCTGGCGCATTTGCTCTATTACTTGCCAACGCAACAATCTACACTCAGTCGAAAAA
>NW_011957840.1:0-1480 GCF_000949405.1 Vollenhovia emeryi | reverse complement strand
ACCACTCATTATTTAATTGTGTGAGACAACCGCTCTTCAGGAGTAAAAGATAACGTCTTCATAGTCTTGCGGGTTGATCCTGCCAATGGGACCTTCATTTTTCCACCTCAAGATTATTTGTTGAAGGCAAGGCAGGATCAACCCGCAAGACTATGAAGACGTACTAGCGTCATAGACACACACCTTAATTCACCTGAACAGATACAGAGTTTCTAAATTTCTAAACAGTTGCTATTCTTTTCATCGGTGTTTTATTATTAACTCGATTATTTTTTCCAATAAAATCTTTAGTTTGATTTTTTAAGAAATATAACATTTTTTAATCAAAAACTAATGCTGAAGCAACTAGTTTGTATAAATATCCGCTGTTTTATTTGGCGCAATTTGTTGATATCATTACTTTTGTAGAGAAGATAGTTTTGTAGAGAAGATATTTTTGTAGAGACGATATTTTTGTACAGAAGATTTTTGTGGAGACACTATTTTTGTAAAGAAGATACTTTTGCAGTAAAGATATTTTTGTAGAGATTATCCTTTTGCAAAAAAGATAGAGTAACAAAATATATTCGGTTGAATTGGAGCTTAGACTTGGTGCTTTTTTTACCATTTTTTAAAAAGGTAAGTTTTTTACGTGATATCACATCTTTTGTAGTTTTATTTAATTATAAGTTTCCATACTAATTCATTCTAAGATTTGATGTACCTTGGCGGAGATAAAATTCATAATTCGAATTGTCATCAAATGTCTACATCACGCATTTTCATGCACTACACATATTTGATGAATCTTTTCTATTTACAAAATTGGAGCATTATAATTATAATTCTGATTGTTCAAATGATTTCTGTATTACACGATACATAACATTTTTAAATGGAATTCTGTTTCGAATTCTGTTGCGATTTATAGATCGTGTAAAGTGGGCTTTAGACATTAGACACGTCTAATTGTAAGAAACATATTTTAAACTAACACGTGCTGCCTGGGATATGTACAATAATATTGCAACGGTCAGAAATTTTCTGAGCTAAGATTGGATTAGAGGAATAATTCAATTTCAGCACTTTCAATAAAAAATATTCTGCTATCTCGAACAATGTTACCTTATTATAATTTAACAAGGTTTTCTGAATATTGAATTGTAACATTTACAAGACATTACAATTCAGCGGCCATTAGACGTTTTTGCAATATCTTATCAACGTTGATTTTACAAATCGTAACATAGGCCTGGAAATACCGTCTGTTAGGAAACAGCGTAAAAATACGTGCGTGCGTGCGTGCGTGCGTGCGTGCGCGCGCGCTATTAGCTCGTGGTCAAACGGGACAGTGGTCAATTGCAACGTGGCCAATCGGGACCGTGGTCAAAGGCAACGTGATCAATCGGGACCGTGGTCAATTGCAACGTGGTCAATCGGGACCGTGGCCAATCGGGACCGTGGTCAATTGCAACGTGGTCAATCGGGACCGGGGTCAATT
>NW_011957839.1:0-1480 GCF_000949405.1 Vollenhovia emeryi | reverse complement strand
CATGTAAAGGTCGCATATGGCCAGGTCGCGGTAGGAGGGTTGAGGTGTAAGGTTGTAAAGGGTTCGGGAACGCTCCCTATAAAAGCGCCTTGTAATCCCCGAGGGGCTACAATAAACACATACATACATACATACATAATAATAATTATAATACAACAATTGTAATTAATTATAACATATTTAAGGGTTTTGTAAAAATATTATGTGTTAAAATACATATTATGTATTAAAAAATAAAAATTATAAAAAAACTGAAGTAAAATAAAAAGATTAAAGAATATAATTTTTACATAAACTATTATTTAGAAAATTAACTGCTTACATAGAAACTACTAAAAAATAGAGAAATTGAATAGAAACTGAAAACAAACTGGTCAAGAAGTTTTAAAAAACTGATTAGAAACTGATCAGAATCTTGTTAAAAACTGGTAAAAAACTGACTAGTTTTATTATCTAGTTATTGGCAAAACAAGCGTCGCCCAAACTTATCAGTTTCTGGTCAGCCAACTTGGTTAAAAACTAGCTAGTAATCAGAAATCCTAGCCAGTTACTGGCTAAAAACAAGTTAAATTTCTACTCGGGATGTATAATATACATATATTTATGTATTATGACGAAATCATTTATATAAGATATAACTTTTATCTTATACAAGAATATGAGTGGCCGAGGACATAACCCGA
Source organism: Vollenhovia emeryi (assembly GCF_000949405.1). Classification (NCBI taxonomy): domain Eukaryota; kingdom Metazoa; phylum Arthropoda; class Insecta; order Hymenoptera; family Formicidae; genus Vollenhovia; species Vollenhovia emeryi. The sequence goes on along the minus strand of NW_011957839.1, from coordinate 797 downwards.
GTGGAAATTGATCTAGCTAATCTTATTTTACGGTTAGTGGCTGTACCACGCAGGCTAGATATTTTACCTAGCTATTGACTAGCTTAGTACTAGCTGGAATTTATGAATAATCATTTGCTATCTAGTGCTTGTCTAGCTACTAACACGTAAAAATTGGTTTGCATCCGAAAAGTGAGGTTTTAAACGCCGCGTCAGGTTATATACATTGCTATCTAGTGCCTGTCCAGTCGCTGCCCAGTAAACAAAGGAATAGATGGCGCTAAAAACCTTTAAAAAGTTGGCTAGCTATTGTCTAGCCACTAACACGTAAAAATTGGTTTGCATCCGAAAAGTGAGATTATGCGACAAACCAATTTTTACTTGTTAGTGGCTAGACAATAGCTAGCCACCTTTTTAAAGGTTTTTAGCGCCATCTATTCCTTTGCTTACTGGGCAGCGACTGGACAGGCACTAGATAGTGTGGGGACTAGTGCCGGTCTGCACGTAGCTGCTGAGACCTGGGTGGTAAGCCCGCTTGTCCCTCACTAATTATTCTGCCCCCAGGAATAGTGAAGTTTCAGTAATAGAAGACTGGTAACTTCTGGTCAACGTAACTTATATTTTCCAAACAAAAACACGTCTTGACTTGACGACGTTATATCGGCTAATGCCGTATCCGCATGAACCTCGGTTCTTTCCATCTCGCTGCGGATGATGCGCTCCTCGCGGTAACAGTGGTTACTTGACTGCGAGGGTAAGGTAGCCCACAGTACTCCCCCCTTAGTGCGAACGGTACAAAAACGTTACAAATTAATATC
>NW_011957838.1:0-1480 GCF_000949405.1 Vollenhovia emeryi | reverse complement strand
GGGTCTGCACCACCCTCCGGACGAATCCCACGTCCAGCCGCTCCGTCAGTGGGGGCGCCCATGGTCTCAACTTATTGAGCACCATCTTGTATGGGCGCCCCCACGGATCCTCCTGAAGGGAGTCGAGGAACTCCGTCCACGCCCTGCCCTTTGCCACTCTGATGGCCCGTTTGAGGCCAAGGTAGCCCTCCCTCGCCAGTTCGGCCGCCTGTCCGCCTCTGCGCCTGCGGCGGGCGAATCTCCGCTGCTGGTGGACGGCTCGTCGACGTAAGTCGGCGATCTCTGCCGTCCACCAGTAGACGGCCCGCTGAGGCCGAGCTTTGGACCGGGGCATCGCAGCGTTACAAGCCGCTGTAAGCGCTGCCTCGATCCACTCGGCCTCCTGCAGGGAGTCCGTCTCCCGGGTCTCGGGGAAATCTCCCAGGACCCAACAGGCGGCCTCTAGCGAGGCCATCAGGGCGTCCTCGCAGAGTTTGCGTAGTGCCCATCGCGGTCGCGTCTCCTCGTGGCGACGCACGGAGGAGAGGACACCGAGCTTCACCGTTATATAACGATGGTCTGACAGAGTCTCGGTGCCCTCCTCCACCCTCCACCCTGTGATAAGGCGCGCGGCCGAGGGGGTCGTCCACGTGAGATCCACGATGGACTCCCCCTGCGTCCGCACGCAGGTGGAGGTCCGGCCCTCGTTGACCAGGACCAGACCATGCGCCGCCGCCCACTCATCCAGGGCCCAACCCCTCCTATTCGTGTGCCGGGAACCCCACTTCGTATGCCACGAATTGAAGTCCCCGGCCACGAGAACCTGCCTCGGACTCAGGCGTATGAGCGCCTGCCCGATGTCCGAGAGCCAGTCGTCGAAGAGAGGAAGGAGCCTGGTGGGCCTCAAGTACACCCCCACGACCGCGATGGGCCCCCATTGAACGGCCACGTGCCGTTCCCCTCCACGTGCCGTTCCCCTCCACGTGCCGTTCCCCTAACGCCTTCAACACCCTCCCCTGGGGACGAATCAGGGAGTCGCTCCGACGCCACGAGGTACCGCCGTATCTCGCCCGCGTCGTGAGCGACTACCTGAGGGACAGGTGGGTCGAATACATCGACCAAGGCGGCGTACGCCGATGGGAGAGACTGCACCGGGGAGTGCCTCAGGGATCGGTTCTCGGACCGTTCTTGTGGAACCTGGGGTACGACTCGGTGCTGCGTGTTCCCCTCCCCCACGACTGTCACGTCGTCTGCTACGCGGACGACACGCTCGTGACAGCCGGGGGCCGCGATTAGGGGGAGGCCATCGCCAGGGGGCGAGTGGCAGCGGGAGCGATAGTTGACTATCCGCAGCCTGGGCCTCGAGGTGGCACTCGGCAAGACCGAGGCCGTGATGTTCCACGGCAAAAGACGTGGAGCACGCCGCCCGCCGCCCGAGGGACTCACCCTGGCTGTGGGTACGGCCGTCGTCAGGATCGGCCACGAGATGAACTATCTCGGG
>NW_011957837.1:0-1479 GCF_000949405.1 Vollenhovia emeryi | reverse complement strand
TGTGTGTGTGTGTGTGTGCGTGCGTGCGTAGTAAAAATGTACTAAATTTAGAAGAAATTAATTAGTGAGGATCGTAAGCACAACTTAGGATCAGAGCACAAAGCAACGTAATAGTTTACGACGAACACACAAGCGTAAACGTAAATAGCGCACAAGCTTTGACGTAAAAGTAACACCATATGTAACTGGAAGTAAGTACGCCAAAGCTTGTGCACTAAAGGCCATTCTATAATTGCGTAAATGTAGTTGTAGGGTTGTAGGAGTAGAAGGAAGGAATGGACTACAAATAGCATGAATAGCGGTATGAACACGTGACAGAATACTGGTTAGCACGTGACAGAATATTGGTTAGCTTTCTCGTCCTAACAACCTTGTTTACGTGTTAGCGGTTGTATAGCATTGTAAAACACAATTTTAAACTAGCCTTTCCGATTGTAAAAGATGGCTAAACTTCATCTTTCACGACTACAACGAAGTAGGACGAGAATATTCTGTCACGTGCTAACCAGTATTCTGTCGCGTGCTCATACCGCTATTCATGCTATTCGTAGTCGAATCCTTCCTTCTACTCTTACAACCCTACAACTACGTTTACGCAATTGTAGCATGGCCCTAATCCTTAAATGAAACACAACATAAAATGTGCTTTTAGGTTAACCACTTACCTTCAAATCGTGGAATAAGTTCGGCGAATCCCCACGCTAATAAAAGATCCTTTGTATATTGATCCATCACACGCAATATAAATATCACTGGCCAGCAGAAACAGCAGTAAACATAGAACAAAATCTGTTCTATGTTTTTAATCACTAAAAGAATGTACCTTCTACGATGAAAACGAGAAGTAACTGGCACCAGTGATGCTGTTTCCGCAAACGGACCGGTACGTTACAGCGAGTTCGGCTAACGAAATGACGATCGCACACCAGCGCGCACGAACATGACTCTACTTTCGAGTGCGTCTGTGTGCGTCCCAGCGCACGATCGGCGCACGATCCCCTCCAGTCGCTATAAGCGTGCTAGTTTGCAAATTTGTATCACTACGCCAGTGACGCATTAGCTGCCTAACGGTAGAATAAGGAATTTATAATTCTAAAATAAGTATGTCGGTAATTCGAAATCAGGAATTGGTAATTTCCAACCAAGTATGTTTAATCTGAAATCACGGTTACAAATCATTGATTTCGAATAGTCAAGTTGAAATCAGAGTTGTAACTTAAACTTTTCCATTAGCACACTTTGATTTGAGTTAACAACTATAAATAATTTTTGGTATGAATTAAGGTAATCGTTAATTTTTAAAACCTTAATTCATACTCATAATCTAAATTTGCGAATGTAAAATTAAAAAATTAGGAGAATAAAACTTATTTATAGTTGTTAACTCAAATCAAAGTGTGCTAATGGAAAAGTTTAAGTTACAACTCTGATTTCAACTTGACTATTCGAAATCAGTGATTTATACACTGGTCACAAAAA
>NW_011957836.1:0-1479 GCF_000949405.1 Vollenhovia emeryi | reverse complement strand
AAATAAGTCCTATCCTCCTTTAATTATCACTTATTTAGTTCATTGTTATTTATATTTCACACCTCATTTATATTACATGTATCATTAATATTATTTATTATTTTATAATTGTATTTATAACTACTATTTATTATATATTAATCAACTTTATTTCGCGATTCTTACTGATATTACAAAGTCCTTGTTATAATTTTTATAGACATATAAAAATAGGGCCTTCACAGAACCTTTATATATCAGAGATTACTACTTCACTGATGCCATATTGCACTGCGCATGCCCGAAAAGGGAGCAGATCTAACATCACTGGACGTCATATACCCAATAACTGACGTTTAAGATACGTTAATATTCTAACGTAATAATAACGTAAGTTTAAAGACGTTTATAATACGTTTATAATACGCGGGCGCGCGAGCGCCAGCTTCTGAGTAGTTCGCCGACCGCCGCTAGGCCGCGCATGGTGGCGGCCAAAAACTCGGAAGCAAAATCCAGTCTCGTAGGGTATAAAAGGAGGCCCGCGTGGAAGCCAGGGCAAGTATTCCAGTGGGTTAACCCCTTTATACCCTTTTATACCCTACGAGACTGGATTTTGCTTCCGAGTTTTTGGCCGAACAGTAGTTCTGAGTACAGAATCTGGCGCCCGCGCGCGCGTCGCGCAGTGCCGATTGCCATTTTGTGCCGGATAAATTACATATCAGCAATAAATAAATGTAAAATAAATTATATGTACTATATATTTTTTATTTTTTCTAAAATATTAAAATGACGTCTTTCTTACGTCAAAATAGAGTAAAAAGGTTATAATAACACGTCATTTTCACGTTTCGTTATGACGTCTGTGGGCTGTGACTTATTCCCGTCATTTTTACGTTATTATTACGTACTCATAAAAGGATAAATGACGTTACGACTGACCAAAAATTAACGTGAAAATCACGTGACGTTGCTGCCTGGGATTAGCAAGATTACATATCATAAATATAACATTTAAAGTATTCTGTTACATATATTAAATATATCAGAGACATACTTTTGTTGCTGACATTCTGTAGTACAGGTAACATACATGTATGTTACTTGTTACATAACTCGTTACCTCGTGATACTTGCTATTATGTATTTTATACATATATGTTACATTACTGTGCTTGCTGGGTTCTAATCTCGTTCTGGCCGGTATTGGTTGTCGAACTACATGTTGTTTTTCGATGAGTGGTCCAACAATATTGAGTAATTCGGTAAAGATTATTGGTGACATTCTGAGATAGTTGAAATATTTGTCAAGATCTCCCAATCGCATCTTCACAAGTAGATTGTCGCTGGCACCTTGAAGAAGTCTTCTTCTCTCAATAAAAATAGACCGTACCCATATTTTACGGTTCTTTTTGCCTTCTTGCAGTTTCTTGTAACGCAAATATAAAATATACATTGAAATAACTTTTTTCATAGTTATCTCTGCATATCTCATCGGTTCAT
>NW_011957835.1:0-1479 GCF_000949405.1 Vollenhovia emeryi | reverse complement strand
TCTGCCTCTGCCTTAATCTAACCTACGTCCACGACTTCGACAGACTTATACCTCGTTCTCTACCATCACCCTTAGGATGTAGGATGTAGAATGTAGAACGTAGAACTCTCATGATCACCGAGCATTTGCTTACTTACTTTCATTCAAAGACTCGTCGTACATCGTACCCTTATTTTCCAACAGTCGATAGCGATTAGCGATGCGCTCTTCGTGTCATCTTGACAGGTTGGCCAACGCTTGTATGTAATCCGTTGACAAGAATTAAGCCTATCACACAATACCAGGCAACAGGCAATAGGAATAGGGAATAGAATTTTTGACGCATTGGATTCGTCGGAAATTTTCGTTCAACCAATCCAACGCGTCAGAAATTCTATTCCCTGTTTCTGTTGCCTGTTGCCTGGCATTGTGTGATAGGCTTCAGGGTCGTCACACTCACTTACGAGACGGCGGACGGCGGGTGTGTTCCGAAATTTACTGCCACTGTTGAAAACCTATAATATACGTCGCGTAAACTATAGATTTCCAGTACTGGCAGTAAATTTCGGAACGCAGCAATAGCTACCGGCATAGTACAAGACCGTCTCGACCAATGATCATCAACCATAAAAAACTTTACATAAAGGCATAATACACAATGCACAAGGAAATGAACCAATCAGAGATCACATTTCTTGCCACGATGGAAATAAAGAACTCTGATTGGTTTATTTCCTTACGTTTGTGCATTATACCTTTATGTAAGAATGTATGCTTCCCGCTCATAGCAGCCGTATTAAATTGCAGAGAGTGCGTTCATTTGAAACCGTTCGATCATAAGAATCATTAATAATACCATTGCCTTGACAGGTACGACAAAAAGTTAAATATATACATGTACAAAGTACATGTAATAAAAAATAGAATATCCTAAAAATTCTAGACAGAGAAATCTAAGCTGTGGAAGTATCTTATAAGGAAAAATAGTATTTTTCCCAAAATGACGGTTTTTTCCGAAAAAAACCCGGAAAAATTGCGGTTTTTTTCCCAGAGGCAATTTTTCAGGAAATTTTACAACACTACTCAAGATCGTCATCATCTTCCATGCCAACCACAGCCGTTGTAATCAGACTTCTAGCCCTGCTGTATGGAATCATTCCGTCTTCCCATCGTACTCCGTGACGATTTGCAATCAACCAGGATGCTTGGTGTTGTTCCGCTTTGGTGAGACATTTCCATGGTACGGGGCATGCGAAAATGTAGTGAGAGAGAACACGTCCTTCTCTGAGACAGGCAAACTCTTTTACATAAAAGTTTCTGCCGACGATAAAACCTTGCAGGTCCACAAACGTTGGTATGGACATGTCGAGACTTGTTTGGAGACGTCGAGACTTGTTCGAACACGTCGAGAGAGAATGAGAAATATTACGGTTGGTCTTGATGCTCAGCAGATTTTAAATCCTTTCATCCCCTCTAAACGGTATTGGAAAGAGGGGGAAA
>NW_011957834.1:0-1479 GCF_000949405.1 Vollenhovia emeryi | reverse complement strand
ACTCAAAGTTATTATAACCGAAAAGGTTTCCATTCAATTATTTTACAAGGGATATGTGACGCGAAATGTCAATTTATTGACATTTTTATTGGTTGGCCCGGTGCGACTCACGATGCTAGAGTGTGGAGAGAAAGTCCTATTGGTCAGTCATTTGCTGAAGATCCAACACTTATACCAGAAGGAACTCATATTTTAGGGGATTCTGCGTATAGTTTACACTCTTATTTATTAACACCATTCCGTGATAATGGTCACTTGTCTCGAAGACAAAAGCTATATAATCAAAAATTAAGTTCAAAGAGAGTTGTCATTGAGCAGGCATTCGGAAGGCTGAGATGTAGATTTAGAAGATTAAAATATTTAAATATGTCACTCATGAATGAAATGAAAAGAATTGTTGTTGCTGCTTGTGTTCTGCATAATATTTGCATCAGACATAACGACGAAACCGAGTTAAATGTCGATGAAGAGGAAGAGGAGGAGGAGGAGGAAAATGAGGAACAGAATCAGTGCAACGTTAATTTGGAACCGGCTAATAATAAAAGGAACAGAATTGTAGATATTTTATGGGCGAATAGAAGATGAAATGGAGTAAGTGAATAGTAAACGGAAATTTTTTAAACAATACTTTAGGGAGAACGTGCCAAAGCAATTTTTTTTGTGTTGCTCAGGAAATTTTATATACTCATTGTCAGTACCTGAAAACATTTGCATGAATTGTCATGAAAATTTGTTATAAATAAGAATAAATTAAATGTACATCTTATAACATTTGGTATACATTTATTTAATTTTAAGTACATCACAGTAGGTACATCACAATAGGTACATTACAAGTAATGAATATTACATTATTTTCCAATCAAGAAGTATAAAATATGTCATACATATTTTCAATACAAACATAACGAATCTGCCAGTAATATTATTTTCTCTTTAATGCAAAAAATAAAAATGTCTCAATACTGTAAGAATACGTAATATTTGTATTGATGTATATCAGGGGTGGGCAAAATGCTGCCCGCGGGCAACGGGCGCCCGCGGGCGCCCGCGGGCATGCCCGCGGGCATGCCCCCACTCCAATCATCGCCCCACCACGTCTCAATCATATTCGGAACTATACTTCTAAAGCGCGACGTTCTTTCCCACTTACGAAACTGTCTCCCCACTCTTGCCGAAACTGTCTCCCCACTCTTGCCCGACACGCACAGCTATTGCCCGCGGGCAAACGGGCGCCCGCGGGCAGTGAAAATTGCCCAGGCCTGATGTATATGATGATTTGTATATAACGTAAATAAAGTACCGATTCATGTTTGAAAATTTAAATCAAAAGTAAAAATTCCAGCTTATATGCGTAAACATTAATTATTAGCAACGTCAACTTAATATTACAACTGTTAATATTACAACTGTCACCTTAACATTGAGAAGATTAATGAAAAAATAATCAAAAGGGCACATGTCATTAAAAAATTTCTA
>NW_011957833.1:0-1479 GCF_000949405.1 Vollenhovia emeryi | reverse complement strand
AATGCCTACATACATATATATATATACACACACATATACATATATATATGTGTTATGTTATATAATATATATGTATAGGTACTTTTGCTTGGCGCACACTTTTAAACATTACTTCGAACGCTGAATCGGTGAAATCATCTATGATCGCGTGATAAAATATCTATCTTTGAGGTCTCCTGGAGCAAAAATGCTGCTTTAACGAGAGTTGTTGCCATGAGAACTTTTGATCAGGATGACATGAACAACATTTTCCCACAATTTCATACAGATCCACCGAGAACCCGTTTCCATAAGATTTGTGCGGGGTCCTTTGCCTCTATAACTGAACAATTAGCAACATTAATGAATTGAGACGCATTCAATTCGCTGTGATTAGTTGCCTGTTTCATCGATGTTTCGACTTTTTCAATCAATAAAGGGCTGTTATGACGTGCCAATTCATGATTAATTAATTCTCGTCTTCTTCTTTTTGATAATAAATGTATCAATTTTGGCATCTTTCTATAATAAAAAAATATTATCTACATCGCAGAGTTAACATTGCTAGCAATATTAATAGCATTAACAAATACATCTATGTCGTTTCTTGTAAATATAAACTATCAACTCTTGTATATATGTATTATAATTTATTGCTTGCAATCCGTGTAACAATTAATGTAAATGCTTCGCAAGATGCATCATTTATCCTTGTTGTTCACCGAATGTTAAGTAAGGATAAATAATGCATTATGTGCATCATCGTGAAACGGAATGCACCCGTCGTAAGCCTGTCACGAAGCAATCGCAAATCTGTAATTGGCGGTTGTAATAATAATTGATCGAATACAATCTCTTACAACTTCCCAGTGAGAAATGAAACCTTGATCGACATCGGATCGACATCGAATCGACATCGATCCGATGTCGATCGAGGTTTTATTTCTCACTAGGTTACGACTCATTGTAGACCGCCTATTATCGTAAGAGACCCAGTGAGAAATGAACTTCGAATCGACATCGAATCGACGTCGAGACCACTTATCGAAATCACTTCGATTTGAAGATCGATTTCGATTCGATTTTGTGCATGGTTTCGAATATTTATCGATACTGGAAAAAATCGCTCCTTATCGACATCGAATCGACATCGAATCGACGTCGAAATACAGTTTTCGACATCAAATCGACATCGATTCGACGTCGATCGAAATGTCATTTTTCACTGGAATTTAACCTTATTTCTGATATTCGCCGATATATTAACGAGGAAATATTCTAAAAATCTATACTTCATCTATGACATTCATTATTAAAAAGCTACAAATAACTTATCAAAGTTTTACATAACCTCAAATCAAATCGATATAAATTTGATGTAGATTTGATTTGAGGTTAAATCTGGCACACTCGCGAAAACACAAAAATCGTTCGCGCGATTTTACACACTCCCGTAATGAAGCCCATGTGAAGGTATTCTGTTCCGTCAAGTTCGCCTAC
>NW_011957832.1:0-1479 GCF_000949405.1 Vollenhovia emeryi | reverse complement strand
GAGAGAGAGAGAGAGAGAAAACGTTACGATAGACTATCTCTGTCCTTCGCATCGCGTCTTCAGCTTGTCCGCACAGTCTATCTGTGGCCGCGGGCCGATTCGCGCTCGTCGCTTGTAACGTAAATCTAACCGCGGCCACAAAGTCTGTGGTTGTTTGTGTGTCTTATATACATGTATTTTCAATACATTTTTATGACTATAAATCAATAATTTTGAATGGTAAAATAAGAATTACAGATGTAGATATTAACTGACATTATCGTCATTTTTAATTCAGTACAGATGAGGGCGCTATCCCGTCGGAGTAGGCCCGTCACTCCAGCATTCCCTTAATTAGAGCAACACAACACCGACTCGTAACTTCTTGTCGGCGAGAGAGAGAGAGAGAGAGAGAGCGACCACCGCACCGCCTGGTGGCGAGGCGTACATCGAATCCACGAAAAACAAAAATGTATCGCTGGCTGTCTATCCTGTATTCATCCGCCAGCAACGCGGCAGTTTAATTCATACTTAAAACGATCCTCTAACAATATTTTTAAAGAAAACCGTTAAAATTCCGTATTAATTATCATGTTTTCTTATGATTTCACTTTTCAAAAAATTAAAAATACAAATAGTAACATTATTTACCGAATAATAATTATTTAAGAAAAACCATATTTATAATGTACTTTTTGTAAGGGATAGACACGATGCAAATAATCCAGGTTAGATCATATATACAGCAATAATAAAATAATAAAAAAAAAAGTAACAATTTCATATTATTTATCACGAGACACGGTAGTGTCTCGCGCCAAGTGTAAGCGTAGCTAGTACACGCGTGCGAGACCGACCGTGTAAGTGTACGCGAGTACACGAGTTGACGGGCCCTCAGATTTTCGGATCTCAACAACGGCTGATCCGACGAAATTGAGACTGCGCTTAATCGATAGCCCAAGCGTACCCAAGTACGATTTGCATAATAAAAGTGTTTTTACTTTTCTCCTACGTGCCCCAGGAGTGGAGGTATTGCAATGCAAAGTCAGTTTTTTGAAATTTTGGATTAAGAAACATATTTGTCGTCCTCGTCCCGGTCGTCCTCGTCCCGGTCGTCATGGTCGTCATCGTCGTCGTCGTCGTCGTCGTCGTCGTCGTCGTCGACCAGACCAGCATTTTCATTTGACTTTTCACTTGACCACGTTGCAATTGACCACGGTCCCGATTGACCACGTTGCAATTGACCACGGTTCCGATTGACCACGTTGCAATTGACCACAGTCCCGATTGGCCACGTTGCACTTGACCACGGTCCCGATTGACCACGTTGCAATTGACCACGGTCCCGATCGACCACGTTGCAATTGACCACGGTCCCGATTGACCACGTTGCAATTGACCACGATCCCGATTGGCCACGTTGCAATTGACCATGGTCCCGATTGACCACGGTACCGATTGACCACGTGGCAATTGACCACGATCCCGAATGACCACGTT
>NW_011957831.1:0-1479 GCF_000949405.1 Vollenhovia emeryi | reverse complement strand
AAACGCGCCGACAGCCGCCCATCCGGAGCGCACGCCCCCGGAGCCCCGCCCGGGCTGCCGGACCCTGACCCGGAAAACGTCCGAGCGGCCCCGACCGCCCCCCGCCTACGGCCATGGACCCCGACCTGGGAAACGTCCCAGCGGCTCCAAGGGCCCCAGGCTGCCGAGCCCTGCCTCGGAATATGTCCGAGCGGCCTCGTCAGCCCGTCTACTCGGGCGGGGCGGATTCCCGGCCCCCCCAGCATGGGGAGACCGAAAAGTCCGCCCCCCGTCCCCCCGAGCTCTCCCGGGAAAAACTCCCGTGGGGCCCGGTAAAGGGGACTCCCCTCGACCCCCGGTGCCCGTAAGAGCGATTGCCCGCGGGACACCGGCGGTCGCACCCCGGACCAAGACCTATGGTCTCGGGGTCCGTAGGGGGGTCCACGATGCCCTTCCGGACAAGTGTCCATGGGACATCGCTTCCCGCACCTACTCTGGCCGTAACTCGGCCAAGTGGGCTCTTAGTCAGCGGACGCCCTGCCCATGGAACCGCCGGAGCCTAAAGCGGCACACAACGGTTCCAGGCCGAACGCCCGCCTTAAGCCCCCCCACCACGACAAGGTGGCCCACATGGGGGGGTGAATTAATCGACCTCGAAGCCTTCTTCCTGCAGCAAGTTCTTGATTAATACGGTTGTATTCAGGAATTTCATTGTTATCGTCATTAACATTTAACCCAAAATCAGCATTGTGATCTTCTTCTGGGCGTGGTTCTGGTATTTGCTCTTCAATGCACATATTGTGTAACATCACACAAGAATTGATTATGCGCGATGCTACATCTGGTTTATAATGCAGAACTCTATGCTTTAACAAACATCGGAAACGCATATTTAATAAACCACTAGAAACATACACAGCGCGCGCTTCGCGCGCGCCATTTATTCCCTACACATCACATAAATATACAGGGTGTCGGATTCGATTTGGACCACTCCAAAGATTATACAGTAGATTGGGTCAAACTGAGAAGAAAAGTTATATACCATTTTACAAAATCCGTAATTATTATCGCGTAATTAAGAAAAACGTCTGAGCCAATAAGTGCACGGAGGAGCTGAAGGCCAGACTCGGCAAACATGCAAAATGGTGTATTATTCTCCTACCACCAGAAAAGCTTTTTCGGCACGGTGTCATAGGTCGCGCGTTCTCTCGCTGCGCGCTGTTTGCCCGCTCACCGCTCCCCGCTCGCCGACGTCTCTCATCGATCGATACGCGACTCCACCTCTCGCTATCGGATCTTGAGAGATGTCAACAGATACACCATTTTGTATGTCTGCCGAATACGGCCTTCCGCTCCACCGTGCACTTATTGGCTCAGACGTTTTTCTTAATTACGCGATAATAATTACGGATTTTGTAAAATGTTATATAACTTTTCTTCTCAGTTTGACCCAATCTACTATAATCTTTGAAGTGGTCCAAATCCGACACCCTGTAT
>NW_011957830.1:0-1479 GCF_000949405.1 Vollenhovia emeryi | reverse complement strand
CATAGCCAGGACCTGTGTACTTTTTTTCGCCAAATCACAGCTCATTGAAATAACCCTTGTGTTTTCGACATTACCGATGATATCTCCGTTAAAAATCATCGTAGCAAGATCGTTTTTCTTTTAAATTAAAGCTTGCACTCTCAGCTTCAAAACTAGTCACCAGATTTTTCCTCGAATGCATCTGCGCTGCTGTAGCTTTTAAAATGTAAGGACATGTTTTTACCTAAAAACTAACCAACTTTGGCCAGGTGCCCGGGCGTAAGAAATTTTTCCTCGCTAATTCTGCTCGAAGTATCAACAGTGTGTACTTTTCCCTTCAATTTAAAAAAAAGAAGAGGTTACTGCGATTTTTTTCGCCAAGTTACAGCTTTTTGAAGTAACCCTTGTATTTTCGTTCATTACCGTCGACATCAGAGTAACCCAATGTGCACGTGGACGTTGCCGTTCGGATTTTGCATATCGCGTGGTCCTACAAGTCACGCAGCCTTTTTCCCATCATATCCCAGTATGTTCGATATGAATACACCACTGGCCCTCTTCAGGGCCACACGATGTGCAAAATCCAAACGGCAACCTCCATGTGCACATTGGGTTACGCTGATGTCGACGGTAATGAACGAAAATACAAGGGTTACTTCAAAAAACTGTAACTTGGCGAAAAAAAATCGCTGTAACTTCTTCTTTTTTTAAATTGAAGGGAAAAGTACACACTTTTTGATACTTCGAGCAGAATTAGCGAGGAAAAATTTCCTACGCCCGGGCACCTGGCCGAAGTTGGTTAGTTTTTAGGTAAAAACATGTCCTTACATTTTAAAAGCTACAGCAGCGCAGATGCATTCGAGGAAAAATCTGGTGACTAGTTTTGAAGCTGAGAGTGCAAGCTTTAATTAAAAAAAAACGATCTTGCTACGATGATTTTTAACGGAGATATCGTCGGTAATGTCGAAAACACAAGGGTTATTTCAATGAACTGTGATTTGGCGAAAAACAATCGTAGGAACTTCTTTTTTTTAAATTGAAGAGAAAAGTATACACTTTTTGATACCGTAAGCAGAACTGGCGAAGAAAAATTACTACACTCCGCACAGTGCATCAAAGTGTGCAATTTTTTAGAGAAAAAACATGGTCATGATTTTGAGAAAGTTCCGGGAAATGGGAAGAGTGAATGCAAATTCCAATAAGAGCTTCTTAAAGCAGAGACTTTGCCCTATTAAATGAAAAAAAAAACTTTTCAATTTCGACCAGTTTTCGCGAAGTTACGCTTATTTGAAATTCGCCAAATTTTGATGTAAATTTCTTGTTGCGTTAATTTTTTGACCAGTGTATTATATAACCTAAAAAACTTACCTTTTTAAAAAAAGGTATAAAAAGCACCAAGTATAAGCTCCAACGACCGAATATATTTTGTTACTCTATCTTTTTTGCATCTCTACAAAAATATCTTCACTACAAAACTATCTTCTCTACAAAAGTAATGAT
>NW_011957829.1:0-1479 GCF_000949405.1 Vollenhovia emeryi | reverse complement strand
AAACTTTGAACTGACCCAATCGCTTCAAATTTCTTAATTAATCGGACCACTGTACGACGAGAAGGTGCGTTATGGTGACGGAAAAATCCACGACATTTTCGAACCGTCTCCGCAAAACTCTCACCATTTCGGTAGTGGATTTTCACAATTTCTATGCGTTGTGCGTCCGTGTAATTTTCCATGACTTAACCTCAATGTTTACACATGACAGCTGTCCAACAACAACGCTGTACAACCGACACAAACAAAATGGTGCTAAATTTAAAATAGGCGGTCTTAGTGGGACACCCTTTATAAAGATAGCGGTTTCTTAATTTTTAATTATCTCGAGAACTATAAGGCGCAGAGCCTTCGGGTCTTTTTAGTACACTTAATTATACCGAGTTTTATACCACATAAATAGTTTATTGTAACTTTGCAACGGTTAAACTTTTTGGAATTCTGTTTATGCAGCAATTGTTATTTAAATGCGTTGCAAATTATCGTTATTTTTAATTTTTAAATTTTAAACATTTATTTTCTATTTTGCAAACCAATAGAGATGGATGAAAAATCTTTATGCTATATTTGTTAGTTAGGTAAATTGAAATATTGTAGGACTTTAGATTTTGTTTATGTCTTATAGTTTTCGAGATATAACCGGTTTTTACTATTATCAATAATAACAAAAAATTCTTATTGCACCTTCTATTAGGTCTTAATGATCGCTATAATTTTAGTCCTATGGAGTTTTGTCCTAAGTTGCACCGTTTTTAAGATAAAAATTATTAAAGTTTCACACTCTCTCTCTTTCTCTCTCTCTCTCTTATACCTTCTCTCTCTTACTCATTGCTTCTCTGGTAATGATTCTTTAAAATTAATTTTTTCGAGAAATATGAGACGTAGAGGCTTCGGGTCTTTTTAAACCCTTATTTAGGCTAATTGAAAGATTGAAGCCCTTTGAATTTCACCTAAGTCCCATAATACTCGAGATATAAGTTAATTTTTTTATAATTTACATAATTTCGAATTTCTGATATTATAATTTCTCTTCGTCTTAGTGAACGCTAACAACTTTGGTCTTATAAGAGAGAGAGTGTGAAACTTTAATAATTTTTATCTTAAAAACGGTGCAACTTAGGACAAAACTCCATAGGACTAAAATTATAGCGATCATTAAGACCTAATAGAAGGTGCAATAAGAATTTTTTGTTATTATTGATAAATAGTAAAACTATTGTTCTATATCGTACCGTTTCCGAAATACTAATTATTAAAGTTTCATAGAGTATAGCTCTTTCTCTCTCTCTCTTATACTTTCTCTCTCGCACTCGTGGTGCTTCTGTGGATCTTTAAATTTACTTATTTCGAGAACTATGAGGCGTAGAGGCTTCGGATCTTTTTTATGCCCTTAATTACGTTGAGTTTTATATTTTATAAACAATTTGTTGTAACTTTATAACGGTTAATATTTCTAAGGTGTTCACCGTGTAATACATG
>NW_011957828.1:0-1479 GCF_000949405.1 Vollenhovia emeryi | reverse complement strand
TTCTTCTTCTTGATCTTGATATGGCTCCCGGCTCCGATTCTGAGCCGACACGACCACGACGAACCAATTGTCTTGATGGGAAAATGCAAGTGTAATAGTAATCGTGTTTGGGCGTCATGGCGCACGCGCAAGCGCACTGCGACGGCGCCGAATCGTAAGAGAGATTTCAAATTTTGAGGTTTGCGGCTTTAAAAGCTGCCAGGATCAATCGACAAGTTTTCGTGGTAGGTTCAATGATGAAGGGAAGGAGGTCAAGAGGATCTCTCTGCTCGGAAATGGAGTTCAAGTGATCGGTTAGTTTTTCATTTTTAGTTTATGGTTAGGGCAATTGAAAATGATGTGATTAACATCTTGAATAGGATGACCGCATGGACACTCAGCTGAATTTAATGTTTTTCCTTGCCAAGCTGGCATTCAAGTTGTAGTGATTGCTTCGGATACGGTTGATGATAACAACTTCTTCCCTTTTAAGGCGAACCTTGTAGAACCAGGGCTTGGGAGCCTGTGAATGAAAATGTTGATGGTAAAATTTTCCTTTGTGTAGAGCTTTATCCGCGAAGAATGTTTTACTGGATGATTTCATGCCGTTCAATGCCTCAGCGTAAAAATCTGTAAAGGGTAATTTGCAATCAGCTATGCTCTCCTCTTCATGCGCCATGCGTGCCAGGCGATCCGCCTCCTCATTACCTGGGATGCCTCTGTGAGAGAGGATCCATAGCAAAATTATTTTAGTGCCTGCTTTGTTAATTTTGTTACAGACGTATAATTTTAACTAAATTATTCAAACTAAATTTTTAAAAGAAACTCCTGAGAAATCACTCGGAACATTCCTTATCGATCGTTTATCAAATTACAACTCGCGACGAAGCGGTACCTCGGTGGCAGTGACAACTGTTACCAGGGTAGAGTTGCGGTGAAGGAACGGAGAACAATACCTTCCTCCTCCACTAAAAATATCGTGGGGGGATTCAACTATAAATATAAGAAGAATCTTCGGGCCTTTTGAGTTACTCGGGAGCTTCAGTCCTAGAGAGCTTCAGAGCTTCAGTAGCCTTTGATCCATTAACTCACGACTCACTAACTTGACAAATAGAGTTAAAAACTAAAGCCGAGAAACGTCTTGACTCGGACCTAAATCTTATATTGTTGATTCGAATTTCAAGAAGTTTTGGACATTTGAGAATAAAGTAAGAGTTATTTTAAGAAAGATAATAATTAATTCAATCTAAGATCTACCCTCTCACTATCTCTGATCGCTGACAAAATAGTGTGGCGGACAGAATCCTCTATTCCTCTCTGATCGCTGACAAAAAGTGTGGCGGACAGAATTCTCTATTCCTCTCTGATCGCTGACGTAGAGTGTGGCGGACAGAAACCAACATCCTTACTCCATGACCAAAAGGAAAGGAGGAAAACGAGTTCAAATCAAACGCATTAAGTACCAAATCAAGCAGGCGTTAAACTCTAACAAAGATCCTA
>NW_011957827.1:0-1479 GCF_000949405.1 Vollenhovia emeryi | reverse complement strand
CTGGATTTAATAATTCAGATGGACGGAGAGAGCAGCGCGATCGGGAAGAAGGCGGCCAAGATGCTGAACGAGCTGAGAGAAGGCAACAAAGTATGTCTCCTGAATAAAGCACTCTACGGTCTGCGTCAGGCCGGTCGCCGCTGGCACGTCAAGTTAAATGAGGTACTGTTGAATTACGGAGTTACCCAATCTGCGGCTGATCCTTGCGTGTACTACCAAGGTCGAGGGGAAGATCATACTTGTGGTAGCCATCTACGTGGACGATCTACTGATTGCATCACGGAACCAGAGTCGCATCGCCAAGCTTACGAGATACTTATCCACGAAGTTTGAAGTCAAGGATCTCGGAGAAGTAAAGTACTGTCTCGGGATCGAGTTCTCGCGAGACGGCGACGAGATTAACATGAGTCAGAGAGGATATATAAGGAATATTCTCGAACGCTTCGGCATGTCGGACTCAAGAGCAGTTTCTACTCCGATGGATATCAGTGTAAAGCTTAAAAGAAGCGAAGAGTCATCCGAGGAGGAGCGGAATCTACCATACAGGGAGCTGGTGGGAGCCCTAATGTACTTGGCAGTAAGCACCAGACCCGATATCGCCTATGCAGTAAGTCACCTAAGCCAATTTAATTCCTGCTACGACAGGAGTCATTGGATAGCCGCGAAGAGGGTTCTACGCTACCTGAAAGGTTCTGCCGATGTGGGACTACTCTTCAAGAAGGTACCGAAGCCATTGAGATGTTACGTCGATGCTGACTGGGCAAACTGCCTGGATGATAGAAGGTCGTACACTGGGTACGTTTACATCCTGAGTAATTGTCCAATATCTTGGGAATCTAGGAAACAGAGAACAGTTGCTCTCTCATCGACCGAGTCGGAGTATATGGCCCTGACCGAAGCAGCCAAGGAAGGGATATACCTTCGGAGATTTCTCAGCGAACTGGGTTTCGGGAATTTGGCCGATCTGACCATACTTAACGACAGTTCTGGAGCTGAAAGACTGGCTGAGAATCCGGTTTTTCACAACAGGACCAAGCATATAGATGTACGTCACCATTTCGTTCGTGAAATCGTGGCGAGTGGACACCTGAAGATCGAACATGTCTGCACGGAGGACATGGCGGCCGACGTTCTTACGAAGGGGCTATCGCGAGTTAAGCATACCAAATGTCTCGAAAATTTAGGCCTTAAGGACGTTGTTGTCAAAGTCGGAGATTTTTCGCATCTCGAGGGGAAGTGTTAGAAAGTTCATTTGTACCGCCATACGATACGCGAAATACCCTATGATACACTAGCAGCGCCCTCCTATAGCCCCCTATCTATTATTTTGTCAGTCTCAGTCTAAGTCACGTCGGACTGTGTGTTAACGCCTATATGTAACACTATCTGTTCTTATCTCACATTAAAACAAGTATTGCTGTGATACCGACGTCTCTATCTATCGCCTGTGATTCCTTCCCACCTGAGCAAAACTCCAAC
>NW_011957826.1:0-1479 GCF_000949405.1 Vollenhovia emeryi | reverse complement strand
CCTCTCCTCTCTCTCTCTCTCTCTCTCTCTCTCTCTCTCTCTTTCTCTCTCTTTCTCGGTTGCGCTATTTCTCTCTCTTGCAATTTCTGAATCGCGCCGTCACTCTTGCTCTCGCAATCGCATTCTCGTTCTCATCTTCTTTTCTCGCTATATAAGCCACATTCTATCGCTCTCTCTCTCTTTTTATTTCATTAATTCATTTTTTTTAAATAACAATACATCTAAATTATAATATTATTATGTAATTAATTATATTTATTTTAACTATTACTGAAACATTTTTTGAATTATCTAAAATGAATAACATAAAAATTTCATTAATAATAACATCTTTTTAAAAATTATATAAATTCTAAATTAAATAAACTTAAGCACGGTCTATAAAATCTTTGTGAATGTCTATTATCTCTGCAACCGATTTCTTCTGTATATCCATTGCTTCTCCATCCTCTTCCTCTGCGTTCACCTCTTGTCCATCCTCTTCCTCTCAATTCACCTCCTCTCCAGTTATCTCCTCTCGATTCACCTCCTCTCCAGCCTTTTCTTGTTGATTCATTTGCTCTCCAGCCTGCTCGTGTCCAACCTCTTCCTCTCCAGCCAGCTTCTCTCCAACCTCCTTCTGTCCAACCTCCTCCTCTCCAGCCTCTTCCTCTCCAGCCTCTTTCTCTCCAGCCTCTTCCTCTCCACCCTCTTCCTCTCCAACCACGTCCTCTTTCCATTTCACCACCTTTCGAACTACCAAACCAAGGCTCTCTTTGCGAATAATATCTACAAAAAATATCTTCTTTAATAAATTTATATTAAAAAATTTTATATTTTGAACGGAAATTATTAACATACATCATATTATTCTGTCCTCTTTGACGATAAACGTCCTCTTCATTTTGTAAACTTATTTGGCTTTCGCAATCTCCCTGATAGTTGTTTTCTTCCTCACTTCTACGTTTACTCCGTGAGACCGAACTGACACGGAAAAATGTTCGAGAAACACGGCCAAATTGGTCGCTGGACTCTAATTTACTAATGCCCCGCTAGATGGCGCCTCCGTTTGACGGGACCCACACGTACACGCACGGGCGGCGCAAACCTAACCTAACCTAACAAAACCTGCAAATGCATTAACACAAACAATCAGTGTAATTTTCGGTAATTATGCATAAAAGGGGCCTCCTCTCCGATTTGCTTTATTTTTAAATACGTGTATGTTGTTGGGGATGTCTTCCTGAGTCATTTCATATATACAGGGTGTCTTTCCATATCCGACAAAATTTTTGAGAAGGTAGAACGGATCGAGATGAATGGAAAAGTCCTGTACCATTTTGCAATTTTCGTAATAGTTAACGAGTAATTAATTATTAAAAATCGTTGTCTTAGGCCGACCTACCGCCCAATTCGAGCGCATTTTTATATGTAATCCTCCTTTTTCATTACATATTCTTGTAGCTTATTTCAATAGCTTTCCAAAACGATATAATAAAA
>NW_011957825.1:0-1479 GCF_000949405.1 Vollenhovia emeryi | reverse complement strand
TTTAATCTAAACGGATGAGAAGAAATTTTATTGATTATCGGGAATGATCTCCCTCTAATGGTCTCCTGTTGATCGACGGGTAATTTAATAATGTTATTTTCAATGCTTTTAATGAATTCTGTAATGATCTTATTCTTGTCCAAGCTAGGTAGGCTAAATCTTTCACCTAGTTGTAGTACACTTTGAATATGTGGTGGAATATGGATGGAGGACAGATTAACAAACCATTTGTTGTTGACAACGGAAGATGGCGAAGGTTCTGGGAAGGAATTTGGCTTAATAACAATTTCATACAGAGTGTCTTGTTGTGGAGGAGTCGGAGATAATGTAGGTCGGTTGTGAGTTGTGTCTGAAATATCACCAGAGTTGGTTAGGTTCTTGTTAATTTTACAATAATATTTGATAGTTTTTAATTTGTTAGTTTCAAGTTTGTTTTTCTTCTTGAGAAGCCAGTTAAATTTATTGTTTAATCTATCTCTTTCTTTGGTAAAGTAGTAGAATAACGCGTTGTTCTGTGTGTGGAAGAATTTGTTTAATATATTAATCGGCAATGAATTTGAAATGTGTCGAATCAGTATAAAATTTTCAGTTCGTTTAGAGTCAAGTATTCTATATGAGTCAGAAATTTCTATGTTTAGTATACTTTTTATAAACTTGTGGATGATATTTTTAAACTTGGCCTTAGTTTTGTCATGGTGGAAATTTTCAATTTTTAAAAAATTATTGAGATGTGTAGGTGTTACATTGTGTCTCAGGCATCTTTTAAAAAATTCTATCAGTAATCTGGTTTTGATCATGGACTTTTGTAAATTGATCCATTTCTTCAGTAAATTAGTGGTTACGTTACCAAATTTAACATTAATAAATTCGAAGAATGATGACGGAAGACGCATGTTTGCAGCCAGCGTGTAAAATAATCCAAATTGTGACGGCTCTCAATCAAATAAAGGTAGGTAGGGAGAAACGGCCAATGCGAGCCTCCAGCTACTTTACCAAAGAAAGAGATAGATTAAACAATAAATTTAACTGGCTTCTCAAGAAGAAAAACAAACTTGAAACTAACAAATTAAAAACTATCAAATATTATTGTAAAATTAACAAGAACCTAACCAACTCTGGTGATATTTCAGACACAACTCACAACCGACCTACATTATCTCCGACTCCTCCACAACAAGACACTCTGTATGAAATTGTTATTAAGCCAAATTCCTTCCCAGAACCTTCACCATCTTCCGTTGTCAACAACAAATGGTTTGTTAATCTGTCCTCCATCCATATTCCACCACATATTCAAAGTGTACTACAACTAGGTGAAAGATTTAGCCTACCTAGCTTGGACAAGAATAAGATCATTACAGAATTCATTAAAAGCATTGAAAATAACATTATTAAATTACCCGTCGATCAACAGGAGACCATTAGAGGGAGATCATTCCCGATAATCAATAAAATTTCTTCTCATCCGTTTAGATTGAA
>NW_011957824.1:0-1478 GCF_000949405.1 Vollenhovia emeryi | reverse complement strand
TCGAGGATTATCGTGGAGAACCCGTCGCTGGAGCATTCTACGAGTATGAGTTGCATCGCGCGACTTATCCGGATGTGTATCTCGTAGCAAAAGTGCTGCGCAGGAAGGGTGACAAGGTTTATGTGAAATGGTTGGGATTCGCTGGATCGCATAACTCGTGGATAGAGAAGAACAATATGCTTTAATTTTTAAAGAATGTATTTATTCTATTAAACATGTATAAGAATATATTAAAGGCATATATACATATACAGATGCATAATTTATTTTACATGTGAATAAACATACTTGTAATAATTACTATTCTATAATGTACAATAATACTGTGAATATATTATAGAGGTATCTGGTAATGTCCCCATGGTAATGTGTCAGTCGAGTCAAGCATGACGTATCGTTTGTCGTCGTATGGACTCAGAGCGATTTTCGTCTCGGATATAGTGTACACTTGATGCAGTTTAGATCGAATACACGACTGCTGACGCGTCATCTCGATCTCGTCTCGCAGACAATGTGTGTAATCATCAAAAGATATTGTTCGCGCTACTACATTACTTTTGACACCTTTCGCCTTCTTCGTATCCTTCTTACCATCGACTCGCAACGCATACATTTTCGCTCTGAGTCCCACGAATTCCATCATGATCGCGCTATTGTTTTCGTCCTTCATTAGACCGGGCACTTTCTTATTTACACGCGGTATGCCATACGCGTTGTCAACCGGATAATCACTCGTGTCGAATCTGTGTATATCGCGTTTCACAGTCTCATATACATCCTCGCACTTGACGTGGTATATGAGATTGTCGGTATCGGTATACATGATTCTACACTTGTCACTGTACAGGGGCAGCATGTATTCGTGGTGAAATTCATACAAGCAGATCTTGGATATGTCGAGGATGCACATACCCACGTAGATTGGCTTGTTGAATTTCACTTCGAGTTTTCGCAATTCCACGGCGATTAAATTTTCTGAAAAGATGCTGCGACTATGAAAATTTGGTTTCGAAATCATCGCCTCCGCACCGTAACGACCATCCCACTTTGTTAGAAGTTTAACGTCGACATGATTCCGCACGTTTTCCATTGTTTTACCGAATACCGCGTTGTTCATTAATTTGTATAAATTTTTTTCAAAATCGTTTTTGGCTAACGTTCTAAATTGTGTGTTGAGTGTGTTCAATATATCTGCGTAGCCATGGAGATTGCGAGAACTCCAATATGCGATGTATTTTTGTCACGCGAAGCGCATGACGCGTGCACTGTTGTAGGTTGCGATAGTGTATGACGTAACACTTCTTATCATACACTGTCGCGAGAAGTTTATCCTGCCGCTTGCCGGGTGGTTTATCGCGCGTTGGACAGAACGGTAGGTCAATGTGCGCGTCGCGTCGTGAAGATGCTGCGGATACTCGAGATCGACCTCGAGAATGTAACCTGTCGATGAGTCCGCAGCGATTGCGCTCGCGTCGAAA
>NW_011957823.1:0-1478 GCF_000949405.1 Vollenhovia emeryi | reverse complement strand
TTTCTGACAATGTCTAAGTTTGTATCATGGAAAGATGAGTCAGATAGTAAAATTGCTTGGTCGACTAGATTTATAATTGTATTAATTTTATATCTGATGTGATGGCTGGAAAAGTAATTTATATATCGGCCTGAGAAAGTATCTTTTCGGTACCAATTCGTTGTTAATTTATTATTTATTCTAAGAACTGAGGTATTCAAGAAATTCAATGATTTATTGTTTTCTAGTTCATATGTGAATTTTAAACGTGGGTGGTAGTTATTAAAAGTATTAAGAACGTCTTGGAGTCTGTCATCAGGAAGAATGGTAAAAATGTCGTCAACGTATCTATAAAAAACCGGGATGTCAAAATCTAAAGACTCAATGCAGTGTGTTTCCAGGTCGTCCATTATAATGTCAGCTAGTATGGGGGATAATGGAGATCCCATAGGTGTACCAAAAATTTGTTCAAAGAATTTATTATTAAAGGAAAAGCAAGTTGATTGAAGTATGAGTTCTATAGCATATACGAATTGAGGTAAACTTAATTTAGTAGATGTTGAAATATCATTCCATCTCTTTTTAATGCCTTTGATTATAAGGTCTTTTGGAACATTTGTATAAAGCGAAGTCACATCTAAGGACACCATTAGTTCATTGTCTTTTATGGGCGAATTTTTAATATTAGAAGCAAAAGTCCAACCATCTTTAATGTGTGATTTTGGTTTAGGTATGGAGTCAAAAAGGATTTTATGTAAGAACCATGAAATGTTATATAATGGGCTACCTATTGTCGAAACTATTATGCGTAACGGATAACCAGATTTGTGGATTTTTGGTAAGCCGTAACAACGGGGAAGATTGCCATTTGTGCAATTTAGATATTTATAGGTTGATTCACTAATGATGTCGTTATCAAGCCATGCTTTGATTAGTTCATGAAGTTTATTGGTGATCTTTCGAATGGGATCCTTAGTGATGCTTTTATAGGTGTTGTTATCATTTAAGAGGTCTAACATTTTTTCCGTGTACGAGTCTCTATTCATGACGACAGTCACCTGTCCTTTATCAGATCTCGTAACAAAGACATCTTCGTTGTCTCTCAAAAACCGGTTGCAAGAAGAAAATTGACTGAGCAAAGTTCTTATGTACCATGACACGTTTCTGCGCCGTAAGTAGACTCACGTCTTCTCTCTAACACTTTGATTTGCTCGTTTTAATTGTAACTACATAACTTTTAGATCTCTTGCTGTAACATTTGATGGATGTAACGTAATTATACTTGAAAAGGACCAGTATTACTGGTCGAAACGTCGTATTTTTATTAAATAAAATTATTTGCCAGCATATGTCGTTTGAATTCTGAGTAAAAATTATTACTATTAATAAAAGGTATACATATATTATATTTGTCACGTCCAGCGAGCATTTTTCCGCGGACGTGGTTAGTAACGGTAGAAATTGCCCACCCGATAAGTATCACTGGCGCGGCGCGGCTA
>NW_011957822.1:0-1478 GCF_000949405.1 Vollenhovia emeryi | reverse complement strand
GCACACACACACACATACATACATGTACCTAGAAACGTATGAAAATGTATAATATGAAAATATGAAGTATAATGAAAAGTGAAATAAAAGTGTTCAATCGATCAGTTTCTTACAAGATTAACAATAAGTGTATTTTTGGAAAGAATTTTCTCATGCAGCATCATTTTCTGAGAAAAGAAGATGTATTCACTTACAATTTTCTTTGTTATAAATTTGCAGCCAGTTGTCAAGATCTTGTGACATTATATATGAATATATTAATCTATATACATTATCATACATTAAATCGACGAAAAAAATTTTATAAGTTTTCTATACATACGGTACACAGTAATGTATAAATACATTTGCACGGTCACAATGTGAATAAAACTTAAATAAATAAAATTAATAATTAAATTATTATCAATAAAATTGCCACAGAAATAATTAGTCAAGACAACACTAAGTCGCATATTACATTGTTAGTACTATAATAACTACATTTATTAAATATTAAGAACAGTAACAATAAATTGGTTTTCCAGCGGTTGATTGTCATTGTGAAAAGACTCCTTCAAATTAGAGCTTGGCCAAAAAGGTACAACATAACATTTGCTCAGTACATCTGAAAAAGGAACTCTATAGATATTGTCTGACAGTCCATTGCATTTATAAACACCCACCGATGCTGAATTAATTCCAACATCATAAAAATTGTCTACATTGGTGAATTTCTTTACAATCAAATAAGGATTGCCCTGTACTTTGACAAAGTTTACAATTATACAAATACTCAGGTCGCGTAAAATGCAACAATTGTTTTGTGGGAAAACTGATAAAAATATTTTCTCAGTTTTTAATTTTTGATATTGTTCAGGTTCAGGTAAAAGATTATCCGTGATGGGTCCATTTTTATGACTGTCAAACATCTTAACCAAAGCTTGTTTTGGACGAGCAATTTTTTCCCCATTACTGCCTTCTCGCATCCTATTTCTAATTTGTTGCAAAATTTGGCCAGGCTTTCTACACAACCTCCTGATGCTGGTCATGTTGTCTTCGTACGGGAAAGCAAAAAAAGTATCTAATGATCCAAAATTGCAAACATCATGAACAAGATGTAATAAACCATGAATATTATATGAAACAAAATGGGAGCCGTACAAAGAAGGACATTGTTCTACAAAAATTTGTAATCCCATTTCTGCAAATATTAATAAATCCTGTGAAGGAGTCTGCGATACAAGAATACGGATCGCAGCATGTAAAATAAGAAAATGAAGATAAATACTCTCGTGAAGAATTCCATGCATTACTCCAGGACCAGTATACAACAAAAATTGTCGGAATTCGGTGGCTTTGAAATTACCGTAATCTCTTTTTAATTTCTTGAAGGACATTCGCACAGAAATGAGGACTGGTTTCAACAGGATCCGTCAAGAAATTAAAAGTCGAAAAAGGACCATTTCCAAACCGGATATCTTACCAATGAAAATAGT
>NW_011957821.1:0-1477 GCF_000949405.1 Vollenhovia emeryi | reverse complement strand
TGTCGACGGCTCACTCGGGCTCAGACAGGGAGGCAGAGTGGGGGAAGCCGCTCAACTGTATCCAGCGCTTTGACGCTGCATGAAATGGCACCTTTAAGGTGCCATTTCATGCAGCGTCAAAGCGCTGGATACAGTTCCCCCACTCTGTCTCCCTCGATCGATGCGCATAAAGTTACCGTCTCGTCGTTTTGTCGCTGTGAAGTTCGAAGTGATTCAACTTCAGCGAAAAATAGCCGTATTTAAATAGTTTTGTTTCGTTGCAAGAAAAATGAATTTCAACGACGGCAGTGAACATTGGAACGAGGTTAGTAGATAATGTGTTATTAATATTAATTATTTAATTAAATTGTAGAGGTTACGGTGTCGTTTCCTAACCTCTTTAGCTATTACCGACGCCAATTTATTTCGCAACGTTGCCGACAAAATAATGTTTGGGTCATTTAAACGCACTTTTACACGCATCCTTAATAAAATTACTTCACTTTGAATAAAATTACGAATAAACTCTGAAGGAAAACAATCCCCAGCGATTAGCGATTTGTCGCTCCATGAAATAGTAGCCGGTGTTTAACGCTGGCTTTTTGTCGACGGCTCGAGGGAGACAGAGTAGGGGAACTGTATCCAGCGCTTTGACGCTGCATGAAATGGCACCTTTAGTTGAGCCCACGGAGGTAAAGGAGGGAACATATGGTTGCGGGGGTGAAGCACTGGTGGGGAGGGGGATTTCGTCGTCAGCCATGTTTTTATGGGCCACTCGTGCTGCTATCTATCGGATAATGCCGGCATTAAAACGCATAAAGCGCATTTGATAAAAAGTATTATTGTAAAATATATTAACATTCGT
Organism: Vollenhovia emeryi; assembly: GCF_000949405.1. NCBI lineage: Eukaryota > Metazoa > Arthropoda > Insecta > Hymenoptera > Formicidae > Vollenhovia > Vollenhovia emeryi. The sequence goes on along the minus strand of NW_011957821.1, from coordinate 633 downwards.
TATTTTTATATTGTAAAACAGAAAAATACTTTCATAACTCAAAGATATATATTCAATAAATTAATATTATTTAGAGGACAATAAATTATGTGTGCATATTATTTGTAAATGTCTCTACATTATCGATATTATGCAGATAATAGAGCTAAATATCAATAGATGGCATTACAAGTGGCCCATAAAAACATGGCTGACGACAAAATCCCCCTCCCCACCAGTGCTTCACCCCCGCGTCTACAAGCTGATCTTAATGTTCCCTCCTTTACCTCCGTGGTTGAGCCTCCTTATCTCTATTCTTCATGGAATAAACAGTGTTGGTAAGGTTAAGTGTGCGTATTAAGAGAATGGCTGGCGACGGAGATTGATAGCAGGGGCCTCGAGAATACGGGCGTGGAGCCTATTGAGGATATCTTGAAGAGGATATCTTGAAATGTTATTCTTTTATTACAAATTTTAAGTTAAAATATATATTTTAATATATATTTAGTAATATACGATTAATAGAGCATTTGAATTTCGCGGCTGCATTCCTGGCCATTTTTCATTGGCCTACTACACATACGTCACTACGGATGACGCCATTATGCGCAATGGTACACCTTTATACTTACATCATGGTCATATGTAAGAAAT
>NW_011957820.1:0-1477 GCF_000949405.1 Vollenhovia emeryi | reverse complement strand
GCGATATATAAGGTAGGGGGAAACGGTAGACCAGGATAGAATATAAAAGAAAGTAGAGAATTCATTAACAGGACAGGGAGAGCGTAATAAAGTTAGAGGAGAAGAGTGAGGTTAGGAGCTGCAAGGCGGGAGCATTGCAAGGCGTGTTCCAAAAGTCAGCAAGATTTGCGGCACGCGAGTCACAGTATAAAACCACAGTATAACCAGTATGCCCACTCTCTGTCGGCACCTTTGATCTGGGCGTTCTCAATTTTCCGCCATGTTTTTATTCGCGCCAACAGTGTATCAACGGCTAAAAGTAACTCGGGCCCTTTTCAGAATCGTATCCAGGAAAGGTGCATACGAACTGGCGTACATTATTTATTGTAAATGGAAATGGCCTATGAAAAAATATGTTCTGTCACGCGTTTTTCTAAGCTCGCGGGCGCGACGAAGAAAGAGGCGGCTGACGTACCCGATCCGCTGCCGTCGCCGCTCCGGGCCGCTCGCCGGAACGGAGGCAACGCACGAAGGCGAGGTTGGGCGCCAGACGCGCTCGCGGGCGGCGTCAATAACCGGTCGCTAGATACCCGAGCTCTTCGGACGAAAGCGACGTCGATCCGCACGGTCGACGCCGCGGCTCAGCCTCCTCGACGCGACAAGGGCCGGCTGCTCGTTACTGTCGGTAGAGTGGCAGGATCCCGTAATCACGGGCCCGCGGGAACGGGACGTCGGGACGGGGCGCGACACATGCACACTGAGACTAACACACGCAAATAAGTTTAACTCCGGTTAGAAGAGTAAGGTAGGCGGTTTAATGAATCGAATAAACGAAAGGAACAACAAAAAAGAAGGCAAGGGGCCTCCGCTGAGGCGAATTCGCGATCCGTCGATTGTGCTAGTCTCCCCGCGGGAGGCTGTTCACGCGCGCGACACGTGGTCCGCGGCCGACACCCGACGTGCCGGTCCGCCGCGAAAGAATTCCCCGGTGCGGGACAAACGGCGCTCGCCCGAACAACGGCGCACGGGGCGTCCGCTCTATTCTCCCCGCCGAGGTCGCAACACCCGGTATCCGCCCGCTACGATCGCCCGATAAGCCCACGGCCGCTCCCTGGGAGCCCCCGCGCTTGGCACCGTCGTTCCGCTCGCGACACGAAATGGCCGGCTCCTGCTCCCCCTCGGAGCGGATGCCCTACGGCCCGGAACACTAAACGAACGCGGCGCGGTGCCAGAACGCGAGCTAACCCCCTCGGATGCACGCGGCTTTCACATAGACAGATATTCCCTCGAGGGCCACCTCACCGGCACGTCCGCTGAATCCCACGGCGCGGTCCCGGTCGACACTCTCCTCCTCGGCTCTAATCACGGCCTCGTCTCGTGCTCGGCACTCAGGTCGCCGGCTCGACGCACGTTCTCCGACGCGAAGTTACGGGAGCGAGGATCCGCGAACGAAAGCGGAAGATCCGGCGCGAGCGGGTCGATCACCCGATCGCTCGCT
>NW_011957819.1:0-1477 GCF_000949405.1 Vollenhovia emeryi | reverse complement strand
CTCTCTCTCTCTCTCTCTCTCTCTCTCTCTCTCTCTCTCTCTCTCTCTCTCTCTCCGCATATCGATTACTGTTGCGTGGCATTCACTGATATCACGAGAGAGCAAAATACTAGACTGCAGCGCTCTTTAAATACCTGTATAAGATTCATCATTAACATCAAAGGCTATGAACACGTGACACCGTTCTTCGAACAGTTAGGATGGCTCAAAGTACAGCAGTGTAGACTTTATTTCGTTGGTTGCCTTACATACGATATACTAACGAAGGAGATTCCTAAAATTTTGCACGATAAGTACAGTTTCAGAAGGGAGGTCATTGCCAGGGATACAAGATTGTCAAAAGATTTGCTCACTGTCCCTGTGTGCCGCACTGAGATGTATAAGAGATCATTTAGAGTGGTGTCGGCTTATTTCTGGAATGATTTGCCGTTGACCTTGCGTCGTGCATCTAGTCAAAATAATTTTAAGGCAGAATTATATAAAATTCTAAGAAAACAACGACTATAGGACAGGAAAGCTTGGATAGGCTTTATGATCTCTCTGCGTTATATCTATAATTCCTGTTGATTTTTGTTATTGTTTTATGTAGTTTTTATTTTCATCTTATTTTTATTTTTATTTTTATTTTCTTTTTCTTATTATTATTTTTTCTTTCTATTTGTATTGTATTTGTGTATTTGCGGCTCGCGCTTGAAGGGATGATTACCCAGAGCGCGATTTACAAATAAATATTATATCATATCATATCATATCTCTCCCTCCCTCCCTCTCTCTGTCTCTCTCTTTCTCTCTCTCGCTTACTAGCAATTAAGTACCAACTTAATACGATTATTATTGTGACAATAATACTTAACAAAAACTCGTGAAATCCGCATAAAAAAGACATTAAAAATTTAAAAAAAACGCCATATTTTATACATCACGAGACACGGTAGTATCTCGCGCCAAGTATAAGCAAAAAAGTTTTAAAGTGACAAGCTAAACCACGCGCGCCAGACCGACCATGTAGTTAAACATTACGCGAAAATTCAGACCCGTGGACTTTGCATTGCAATATCTTTACTCATGGGGCACGTAGAAGAAAAGAAAAAACACTTTTATTATGCAAATCGTACCCAAGCTATCGATTTAGCGTAGTCTCAACTTCGTCTGATCAGCCGTTGTTGACATCCGAGTCAGTGAAGGGATGCTGAAGTGATTCTGCACTTTTGAAATTTGCTCCTAGAACTGTCAATTCGTGAACACATTTGTATAATATACAAATTATATGGGTTTTGTGTACGAACCGACAATGTTCCACTAATCGGACTAAATCAGAGAACAGCATGGTATCATTGAAATAAAGTTAGTAATTTAACAAAAAATCTATTCGCTTGAATAAGTTATAGTTTACCTAATCTATAACACAGGGACCTAGTGAGACAGTAACGAGTAACGAGATATAAATAGAAAAAAGCCTTTACGTCTCCTGCAACAC
>NW_011957818.1:0-1477 GCF_000949405.1 Vollenhovia emeryi | reverse complement strand
TGGGTAGGGTATATGGGCCGGTTCCACCCCGGGAGCTCCGAGGGAGGAGCGGGGCGGGGGGGTACTCCTTGACGAGGGGGAGCGGGGAGGGGGGTACTCCGTGGCGAGGGGGTCGCGGGGAGGAGGGGGAGCACGTGGTCTTGACATCGCGCTAGGTGCTGACCTGTCTTTTTTAGCGCGAACACCTGGACGGGTATGAGTCGCGGGGTCAAGCGCCGAAACCTGGCTGATGACTTTCTTATCAAGGTGAACGATGTCGAGGAGTTCCACGCTTATTATTCCACGACGCTTGGTGATCCGCGGGGCGCGGGGAAGGAGATATTCTGCGCTGATCCATGGGGCCGCGGGGAGGGGGAGGATCGCGACGCTAAGCGATCCCTCGACGCGGGGAGGTCCGCGGCGCGAGGCGATCCGCGGCGCGTGCATGTAATAAATATCACCGGGATGCCTTTGATTAGCGCGAACACCTGGACGCGTATTCTTATTTTCCATGTTATGAGTCATGGGGTCAAGCGCCTAAACCTGGCTGCTGACAGCGACTTTTTATGGTATATAAACGGTTCGGAAGCCCGCTGTACCACATTAGGAGATTTTATACGAGATCGAGAACTAAACCTCAGAGTTTCAGTCGCCACCGTTGGAGTGAGTCGATTTCATCGGTGTTTTCAACACAGTGTTAGAAGAATGAATCAGTACGTTCCTCTGAGTATATCGTGCAAGAAACAGTGTAACGTGTAAGTACCATAGAGCTATCATATATTGCATACATTTTTCCACATTTAATTGTATTTTTTTCAAACTGTTTTAGCAATCGTCGTTACACTCCGTATGTTCCTCAAAGTAGTTATACGCCATCCATTCCTCAAAGTTATACACCATCCGTTTCTCGAGATAAAACTGTTTCGTGCAAGGAACAACATGATGCGTAAGTACCATGAAATTATCGTATATTCGTTCATACTTTTCATCATTTGATTGTAATTATTTTTACTTTATGTATTCTTTCAGTTCCGATAAACCTTGCTACACGCCTCGTATCATGAGCAGGAGATTCGCCCTGACATCCACTGCATACAAATACTTGGATGTTGGAATCTGCGTGGTATCTGGTGCATCCTATGTGGAAATCATTCTCGGCGACAATCGCGGAAATCGGATGGTGTTAGATTATTCAATGTGGACGGAATTGAACAAGAAACGCGCAGAAATTGAGCAGCTCTTGAAAACAGCAGATGCGTCATCGCCATCATCGATGCATATTAACGATTTAGTTTTAGAACTCGTCACAATGTACGGCGGAAAAACTGTAAAGCTAACATTTAACAATACTTGCATGTATATGAAAGTACCAACTGTATTATTTTTATTCCAACTCGAACATTGTGTCGAGCACGTATATCGCAAACTGTGTGACATGTTAAGCGAAATAGATCAAAACTTCGATCAACTTGTGAGCTGCTTACGTGGCAATTTGATC
>NW_011957817.1:0-1477 GCF_000949405.1 Vollenhovia emeryi | reverse complement strand
TCATTCGAATGATCTGGATTATTCGGGAACAGTCGATAGTCGACGTCACATCCGTAAATTCAAGACAAGGGCATTCCTTGTTTTCGCTTCTCTCTCTCTTTTCTTTGTCGCACATGTCTATCGCATCATACTGGCTACATTCTACCTTGAAGCACGAATAAACGTATTTATTCAACACTTTCAATAAACAATTGTTTTCCCCAGTGAGAAATGATACATCGGATCAATGTCGGTTTGATGTCGATTCTATCAGATCGTATCGATACGGCTCGGTCGACAGTTAAATGTCGATAATTTCACACGTTTCGCGATTATTTCGATGTAGTGAGAACTTTGCAAATAATATTTGTTGATAGCAGCAACACAATATAATATAAAATAAATTTAGAATAAAATATTTACACACTACACCCTGTTACGGCTCGTAGTCCTTTATTCCTCCAATTTGTGTTTAACATATTTGAGCCATACCAATTTTATTATAATAATTTATACAATATAATATACCTTGTCTTCACCTCTCACACAAATTGCATAATGGGATAAGGAAATTTCACTCATAAATTAATTTTAAGAGACTATTTCAACTTTTAATAGTTGAGATTACGTGGAAAGTTAAACCATATTTTTGATCTATATTTCTACAACATATTCAAAGTCTATCAAAATCTGTGAAAGATAACTTAGACTGTTCCGCTGTGAGAGAAAATTACGCAGCCATTACACCAATCCCTCTTCTGCGTACATGTACAATATATAAAAATTATGTTAATATTCTAATTAACACAAGGACACATGTGGATATTCTTGCTCCATCCGGTGAATTAATTCTTCGTCACCTTCCAAAAAATAAATCTTTTGCAATTTTGGACACTGCAAGGGAAGTGTTAACACGTCTGGAAGTAACACTACTAAATGCACTTCTTTTAAGTTTTTACACAGAGTCAGTAATTCGCCGAAATTATCAGGGCAATTCATCAACTTAATTTCTTCCAAGCGTTGACAGGCGGAAAACAATCTACGCAAGCTATCCTCACCTATTGGCTCAAATGAATCATCGAGCCTGTAACAAAAGTCATGCTACTACTACGATTTTTTAATCGAAATGGGAAAAACACCATAGTTGTTTCGTGATGCTTGCAAGTAATGTAAATATACAAATTTTCATAAAGAACTTGTATGATATGTATTTTTTAAAAATATGGTACCTGATGTTATTATAATCAATGTTCATGATCAGTTTCCGCAAGTTTTTACACTCGGCGAGAGCATCAATACCTTCCAATGTAATTGCATCGCCAAATATATTTAGTATTTCCACGTTTGGGCACGAATCCCTCAATTGTGTAGCAATTGAGTCCACATTAATGAAGAAATTGGATTCTAATAAGTCCTCGTCTCCAGAATCCAAATTTAACTCACGTAATCGAGGATTTCTTTGTAATAATTTGCAAACACGAAGTGTAATATCTACAGT
>NW_011957816.1:0-1477 GCF_000949405.1 Vollenhovia emeryi | reverse complement strand
GCATTTCCGCATCTCCACACGTCTTTTCCGCGTTTCCGCGTCTTTGCGCGTATTTTCCGCGTCTTTTCCGCATTTCCGCATCCCCGCGCGTCTTTTCCGCGTTTCCGCATCCTCGCGCGGCTTTTCCGCGTTTCCGCGTCCCCGCGCGTCTTTTCCGCGTTTCCGCGTCCCTGCGCGTATTTTATACATCACGAGACACAGTAGTGTCTCGCGCCAAGTATAAACGAAAAGTTTTAAAGTGACAAGCTAGACCACGCGCGCGAGATTAAAAATTACGCGAAAATTCAGACCCGTAGACTTTGCATTGCAATATCTCTACTCATGGGGCACGTAGAAGAAAAGTAAAAAGTTTTATTATGCAAATCGTACCCAAGCTATCGATTAAGCGTAGTCTCAACTTCGTCTGATCAGCCGTTGTTGAGATCTGAGTCAGTGAGGGGATGCTAGAATGATTCTGCACTTTTCGAATTTGTTCCTAGAACTGTCAATTCGTGAACACCTTTGTATAATATACAAATACAAATTATATGGGTTTTGTGTACGAACCGACAATGTTCCACTAATCGGACTAAATCAGATCATTGAAATAAACTTAGTAATTTAACAAAAAATCTATTCGCTTAAATAAGTTATAATTTACCTAATCTATAACACAGGGACCTAGTGAGACTTTAACGAGTAACGAGGTATAAATACAAAAAAGCTTTTATGTCTCGTGCACCACGCGACCGCGCATCATGGAACGCAAAAAAGCTCCGTACAAAATCGTCGATTATTCCCTAGCGTTTAAAATCACACAATCGGTCATTTCGAGGTTCTCTCTCGTAATAAAATAATAATTGTGCAAAATTATATTGTGATAAATAAACAGTACGTGATATTTAACAGTACAAAAGTAGTGATATCACCTAAAAAGCTTACCTTTTAAAAAAAAGGTAAATAAAAGCGCCAAGTATAAGTTCCAATGTTATGTTTTCTGCAAAAGTATGTTCTCTACAAAAACATCTTTCTTCTCTATACAAAAATATTGTCTGTACAAAACTCTTCTCTACAAAAATATCGTCTGTACACAATTCGCTGTACTGGATAGACATATCGGTAAGTTAACATACACTACAAAAGGAGTGATATCACCTAAAAAACTTACCTTTTTAAAAAAAAGGTAAAAGAAAGCGCCAAGTATAAGCTCCAACGACCGAATATATTTTGTTACTCTATATTTTTTGCATCTCTACAAAAATATCCTCACTACAAAACTATCTTCTCTACAAAAGTAATGATATCATCAAATAGCGCCAATTAAACTAAATAGTTTTAAACGTGGTGGGGCGATGATTGGAGTGGGGGCATGCCCGCCGGCTGGGCGCCCGCGGATGCCCGTTGCCCGTTGGAGTGGGGGCATGCCCGCCGACTGGGCGCCCGCGGACGCCCGTTGCCCGTTGGAGTGGGGGCATGCCCGCCGGCTGGGCGCCCGCGG
>NW_011957815.1:0-1477 GCF_000949405.1 Vollenhovia emeryi | reverse complement strand
TTTACTACTGTTCGAGATCGGACAATTGTCAAATCGATTAAAACTATACGCCTTGTAACGATAATCCAAGGTGTACAGCATGAGCCTCGAAAACGTTCCAGTAAGAATGTTAGTGCCGCAAATATTGTTGTCAATTTTGGCTCGAGGACGCCGAGAAAGCACATGCTGTACACCTTGTCATCGCCTTCCCAAACAGATTCGCTAACGCTCGCGTTGTCGCCGCGTGGACGAGAGCGTGCCGCCGACCGATGCCCGGCCAATGTACGAACGCGAGCGCCAATCACGCTCACCGTAGCTCAAACGCGCCCGTCAGGCGCGCGCCAACGCACGCGGATCCCCTCGGATTGCCAATCAATTTTGGCAATCCGGGGTCACCGCCAAACGAAAAGACACCGTTACATTTAACGGACAATTTACATGCAGAGGGGTGGTTTGCCGCTCTTATAAAAGGAGTCGGCCGCACTCCACCGCCACACAGTAGCTTTGTCGTTAGCCTCGCCGCTTCGTCACAAGACCATCTGTACCGCTCGCGCCTTTCTGTGAAAAAGGACACTTGAATTCGCACTACCGCTTTTCATTGGACTGTGATTTGATTTATTGAAATAATTATTGGTACTAGACGTGGTTACAATTGGTGTCTTGCTTCCTTTTGTCTTCCGTCCATTCGGTCTCCCTCGTCCGATTCTCGCAAATCAACCGTGCTACCGAACAACTACGATGTTTCTTGAAAGTATTCAAATTATTCTTATTTTGCTCTTAAAGCTTCTCTATGAGCTTCCTCTATGAGGAAGCCATAACAATGGAAGCAATGTGCAAATTTGTAATTAGAAAAAATTAAATTAAAGTAAAGTGTGCAAATTAGAAATTGGCACATGGCTTCCTGATAGAGGAAGCTTTAAGAGCAAAATAATAATAATTTGAATACTTTCAAGGAACATCGTAGTAAAGTTAGATTTCTCTCATAAAGCTTCATCTATGAGGAAGCCATAACAATTGAAGCAATGTGCAAATATCTAATTTGCCTACTTTAATGATGAGGAAGAAATTTGCAAATTTCCAATTTGCACGCTTCAATGATGAGGAAGCAAGGTGCAAATTTCTAATTTGCACACTTTCAAGAAACATCGTGCAAAATTAGATTTCGCTCCTAAACGTTCCTCTATGAGGAAACAATGTGCAAATTTCTAATTTTTAAAAAAATGTATGTGTGTGTGTATGTATGTGCGCAATAATTGTTCGCGCTCTCACGTCTGCAATTTTTGAGATATCTTCTTCTACTTTGGCACATTTATTGAGTGTGATTAAGAGATGGCTGGTATTGTATTTGACGATAATCGGTGCAACGGTTCACTTTATACATACATATTGCTTCCTCATAGAGGAAGCTTTGTTTCGATGCGAAAAATTTTTTTCCAGTTTTCATTGCCAATGGGTTTAGAATGTTTTAAAAACTCAAAAAACACATTTTTTTAAAAAA
>NW_011957814.1:0-1477 GCF_000949405.1 Vollenhovia emeryi | reverse complement strand
CTGGCTCAGCGGGCCCAGATGCATCTGCAACGCTGCTTGACCCTCTTCCGTTTGTATCTCGCGTTGAACGGCTGATGGGAGCGAATCCCCAGTAGTTTCGAAAACAACCCCAGACCCAAGTCACCTCCATTGGACGCATGGCCGTCGCACGTGGTGTAGAGGTTATCAACGGTGTAGAGGTTATCGGTGGTGCTTCCAACTCATACGATACATCTATCAATTTACAATGTTTCGATTCGGGGGACTCGATCAACGGGCGATTCGATGAGGTCCGATTTTTCCCCCCTCTTTATCTGTCGCCGTATAGCATCTTTCTCGTCCTTGTAGTCGAATGATGTATCAATCATCCCCATGTCATGGATCGGCTCGTCTTTTATCGCGCATACCCCGTTGGAATTGTCAGCCTTCTGTTGCAACGGCTCGATGATTGGTCTAAAGTGCGTCTTCACCGCGATATCATCATCGATCCTACCAATCTTCAAAGCGCGATGTTTCTTGCGAATTGCTTCGCTCGTTTTTGCGATCTCTCTCACAATCTTTTCACGCTTGCTAATATCGCTCCCAGCCATGTTGATCGCTCGCTTTTCACCCAACAGAAATACTGACAACGACTAATCGGTTCGCGGTACTGCAAACACGTTAAATCCCTTTCTGTATCGCCCATTAGAAAGCGTGCTGTCCTTGTCTATCACTAGGAAACCAAACTTGTCTAGCCAGCAACTGCTACACAATGCGCAGAAATCATTAGATGACATGTCGGTATTCACATGATCGTTGTACACATGTTTCAAATTGGTGCCGTCCTGTTTGAACAGGATTAGCAGGTTCGCGTTGTCGCGTATAAGATGTTTCGGTATTCTCGCGTAAGTCTGACAGAGATAAAAGCAGTCGACGCTCGAGTGACGTCCCATTGAGAAATACTCTCTCACCGCGTCTTGCTTATCGCATGCAACGTCGTCAAAGACGAAGATCGAGTTCGGACGCGCCTAGCTCGGTGGAATGACATCACTGTTATTGGAGTATGTAAAGTATCCGAATTCGCTGATAGACGCCAACAGGTGCTCCAGGTACTGATATTTCGGTTGTTGCAGCGACTTTGAGTACACGTACACGTTCTCGAAACGCACACCATTAGGACTTTCCAGTAAGCTTATGAGAACGTTTGTTTTTCCACAATTCGAGGGGCCGCACACGATCGCGCGTATACTAGTCGGTAGCAGCGCACCATGCTTGCGTTTCTCCACATTGTCCCCCATCAACCGTAACTTGTCACAATTCGTAACGCGTATCTTCAACGGTTGCTGCACGAAATTCATTTTTTGCACTGATATGTAGGAGGCGAGATCGAGCGCCTATTTATAGGCGCGTGAAACCGTTCAGTAGACGACACCTATTTATACGAGCGCGATACAACGAATCGCTCAGTAGTGAAAATGTTTGTCCTGCTGTCAAGTCCTTCCGATATCTGTGATTTAAA